>NC_053498.1:52851933-52951933 GCF_905171775.1 Rana temporaria
AAAATTAAATTCCCAGGCACTTACTGACATGTATGGGAAGTGTACTGAGCTATATACACTCACTGGCCTCTATATTAGGTACACCTTGCTAGTACCAGGTTGGACCCCCTTTTTCCTTCAGAACTTCCCCTAATCGTGCCATAGATTCAACAAGGTGTGGGAAACATTCTTCAGAGATTTCGGTCCATATTGACATGATAGCATCACGCAGTTGCTGCAGATTTTTTTCAGCTGCACATCCATGATGCAAATCTCCCGAAAGGTGCTCCATTGTATTGAGATCTGGTGACTGTGGAGTAGAGCTGCACGATTCTGGCCAAAATGAGAATCACAATTTTTTTGCTTAGAATGAAGATCACGATTCTCACGGCGTGAAATCTTTTACATTTATGCAAAAAAAAAAATGGGCTAACTTTACTGGCTATTTTTTTTATTTATTTTTTATTCAAGTAATTTTTTCCCAAAAAATTGCATTTAAAAAGACGGCTGCGCAAATACAGTGCTACATAAAATATTGCAACAACCGCCATTTTATTCTCTAGGCTCTCTACTAAAAAATGATATAATGTTTGGGGGTTCTAAGTAATGTTCTAGCAAAAAAATGATTTTAACTTGAAAAGAGCTGTCAGAAAAAGGTTTGGTGTTTAAGTGGTTAAACGTTCCTAATTTAAATACAGAAGTTTATTCCTTTGATGTAAAAGTCAATGTGATACAATGTTTAGACTTAATTTTCCACTGATAAAGAATGTTTTCAAAACTTGGCAGGCTGCCCAGACTTGGCAGATTGCCCAGACTTTGACTTTTGGCTGAGAACAGAGGAAATTCTTTGCATACCAAAGTGCAGAGAAAAAATTCTTATGTCAAAGATTGTGAAACCCTGTGTCAAGAATTGTGATAACAATTCTTGATGATTAATTGTGCAGCTCTACTGTGGAGGCCATTGGAGTAAAGTGAACTCATTGTCATGTTCAAGAAACCAGTTTGAGATGATTTGAGCTTTGTGACATGGTGCATTATTCTGCTGGAACTAGCCATCAGAAGATGGGTACACTGTAGGCATAAAGGGATGGACATGGTCAGCAACAATACTCGGGTAGGCCGTGGCCTTTAAACAATGTTCAGTCGGTACTAAGGGGCACAAAAGTGTGCCAAGAAAATATCTCCCACACCATAACACCACCAGCCTGAACCGTTGGCAGGATGGATCCATGCTTTCATGTTTGCCAAATTCTGACCCTACCATCTGAATGTCGCAACTGAATGTGCATTCAGAGATGGTATTTTACATACTTCTGACCGTTCTCTGACATCTACATGGCTTCTTTGTCCACACAACTGCTGCTCACTGGATATTGTCTTTTTCAGGACATTCTCTGTAGACCCTAGAGAGGGTTGTGCATTAAAATCCCTGTAGATCAGCAGCTTTTAAAATACTCAGACTAGCCCATCTGGCACCACAACCATGCCATGTTCAAAGTCACTTAAATCCCTTTTCTTCCCTATTCAGATGTTTGGTTTGAACTTCAAGTCGTCTTCACCACGTCTAGATGCCTAAATGCATTGAGTTGCTGCCATGTGATTGGCCAATTAGCAATTTGACAAGTGTACCTAATAAAGTGGCCGGTGAGTGTATGTGCTGCACATTATATACTGACATATAAACAAATTATGCATTCTGTATGCAGGCCAACTAATCGGCTGATCAACTAATCGATAAATTGTTGACAACTATTTTTATTATTGATTAGTTGTCTCAGCCCTAGAACTGACTCGTGATATCCCATTGGAGGATCTCACCAGTAAAGTGACTCTCTTTGTGACCTAACCTTAGGCAGGTATATTTTAGATTTGGCAGCTCTTTCTTGTAAAAAAAAAAACTTTTCTTATCTTGCATAGATAATGCAGATTTAAACCTACCTTCCTTACCGAGTTGGTCTCTTCCTTTCACCTAAGCCTAGGTTTACACTACTGCGATGTGATGTACTGCAAATTTGGTCAGTTTTTTGTCCTGTATGAGGTGCAAATTTGCCCTGCGTTTTTGAGGTGGACAGGTACGATTTTACTGCAATTTTACCATGAATTTCAGGATGCAGAGATGTGAACTGTATGCTGTGAGTTTGCCGCAAATTCAATTGAAGCCTATGAAGATGAAATTCTCACTGCACCATAGGAATTTGCATCGAACCCGCAGTCAACACGCACCCCTTTTTTTTTTGCACCAAATTCGCAGCGCATAGATGTTAACCAAAGTCATGGAATACTATGCTTTTTACATTATCTGCAAATCTGTGTATTCCTAAACGCATCAAACCCTCTGTAAATTCACATTGGTGTGAACCCAGGCTCAAGGGGGATATTATCACTGTTGAGGCCTTCTCCACCATATGGAGAATTTTGTACAGCTTTCCCAGTTGGTGACTGAATACAACTGCCAAGTTGATTCTAATCCAGTAGTGCGATTCCTATTGAGCCATTCTCACTGAATTTCCGCCTTCTTTGGGCTAAGAGATTTCTCAGGTGGACTTCCTTCTCTGACCTTCTCCCGTAAAGGGTTATCAACCTCCTGTGACTTTTTTTTTTTTTTTTTTTTTTTTTACTGACAAAGCATGAAAAATTTACAATCATATTTTTACTGACAACACCTATTAAAAACATAGAAATCAATATCCTCCTGCCCGACCGCCTCACATTGGAATATGACAGCAGAGTGTGTCTGCTGTGCAGAATCACGTATCCTAGTGATCCAGCACTTTCAGGTAGGAGAAGCACACACATGACGCCGGCTGTGCTGTGATTTAGTCACAGCACAAGCCGATCAGCGGGTGCCAGCCAATGATTGACCACCTGCACCCGCTGATCAGCAAAGAGGAAGACAAAACGGAGCTCTGTCCTGTCGGCAGTTTCCCTATGAAGCAGGGAATAAAAACCGGAACTTGCCTTAGTAAAGCAGCTCAAAGCACACACAAACACTGCTTAGGCACACATTTGACTCTTCGCCTTTTTAGATGTTAACCTTTTCCGAGCCAGTGTCATTAGTACAGTGACAGTGTATATTTTTAACACTGATTACTGTATTAGTGTCACTGGTTCCCACAAAGTGTCAGATTGTGCACGCGTAACAGTCCTTGTACCCACAAAATAATTATTTCATTGCTTGTGTTCATGTGCTGTCCTTTGCAGACTTTGTAAATTTCAATTTTATATATATATATATATATATATATATATATATATATATATATATATATATATATATATATATATATATATATAGGCTGTGGAAATTAACTATTAATTCATCGATTAATCTTTAATTTTTTTGATCGATCAAATTTTTTTTGATTAGTACTCACCTCTCCGCCGGCTTCAGGGAGTTCCGTCAGAGATCCGGTGATGTCACGGACACTGGAGGGGCTTGCCATGTCCATCTGAAGGGCTCCTTTGCTGTGCCTTCATATCTGCATGCCGGCGGGACCTTAGTATCTGCCACACGCAAGGGCTGTTACGCTTTCCTCTATCAACCTGGGATTCTACAGCCATCCACTGGGAGTTGTGATAGTTCCCTTCACGGGACATCTACATGCCGACGGACTGATGTTAACCCCTCCTCATCTGGATTCAGCAGTGGCATCGTTGTACACATTTTTATACCAGTATCATACTTGGCTACATGTTTTTATGACTGCTTTTGCTACTGTTTGGTATTACTCGCACCATTTTTACAGTTTATGTAGCTACATTGATTTTATCTCCAGTGCAATATTTATTTTGTTACCTACTTGAAGACTATAAAAGTTTTAATGCTATTCCCATTGAGCGCTGCCTTTTTGTGTTTTTTGTATTCTGCTATCTATTTTTCCAGTGGTAGCTGCACTGGGAATCAGCCTGCAAGGAGGAGATCAGCTAAAACTAGTTGGATCTAGTATGTGCGTTATACCGTATTTATCGCGGTATAACGCACTCCCGCGTATACCGCGCACCCCTAAAGTTGCCCCCGAAATTCCTGTAAAAAAATATGTTATATGATTTCATTACTTACAGTTTTGGTGTCTTCCCAGCGTCCATCGTCCAGTCCGGCGTCCATCTGCGGCCTCGATGGTGTCCTCCCGGCTTCTCCAGCGCGCACCTCAAGTCGAGTCCCCGCGCTCAGTTCGAACGCCTCCGCCGACATATACCGAGTGCAGTACACTCGGGTACATTCGGCAAGGCTCGGCATCGCTCGCGCTCACGCTCTGTGACGTTTATGCGTGAGCACGAGCGAAGCCGAGCCTGGCCGAATGTACCCGAGTGTACTGCACTCGGTATATGTCGGCGCAGGATTTCAAACTGAGCACGGGAAGCGGCTATCCGCGTATATCGCGCACCCACGATTTTCCCCTTATTTTAAGGGGAAAATAGTGAGCGATATACGCCGATAAATACGGTAATTAATCGAAATTAGTCGATTAATCGATTCAAATAAAAATCGATTAATCGAACACAAAAATTTTGATCAGTAACAGCCCTACTATATATATATATATATATATATATTCTAAATACTGTACCACAACTGACAGCATAACAGGCACACATAAACCTTGGGATGGGACAAAGGATACATTTTTAAAAAATGAAGTGTTTCCATTGCATATAAATTCATGCACACAAAAATAACTGACTGAGCCTACCTCTTAACCACTTGCCTACTGGACACTTTCACTCCCTTCCTTCCCAGGCCAATTTTCAGCTTTCAATGCTGTCACACTTTTGAATGACAATTGGGAAATCATGCAACACCGTACCCAAACTAAAGACAGAGCTTTCTTTTGGTGGTACTTAATCACCTCTGGGTGTTTTTTTTTTGTATCATGGAAACAGTGTTGGGCTAATATTCATTACCTACTGGGTTATACTTAATCATTAGGTGAATGGATGCTGGTAGACCAAAGGTCTCTAGAAAGGAATTGATCCCCTATATAACCTCTCCCACACAGGAAGTTACTTCAATTTTTTACCAGTGTCTGTAAGGTGGATGGCACGTTTGTTTGAGCTCCAGGTCTCTTAAATGAATCAAGGGATTGACTGATCGGATCCATTTGACACAGGCTTCATATGCTTAGATAAATGGTACCCAAGCCTCGCAAAGACTCAAGATCCTGCAAGGTTTTGCCTGTAATGTGGCCTCCAGGCGCTGGACCCTGCAATGTGGAAATCCTGGACACTACCGCCTTAAGGCATTTCCTGCAGGGGTCTGTACTGTTCCAAGGGAGTGGACCCTAAATATGAAAAGGGTACCCAGTCCTTGAAGGTCCAAGTGACAGGAACCCACCGTGAAGATTGGGCTCTTAGTTTCCAAGCTAGCCTACGCCTGGACGGGTAAGTGAAACCCCCTTATTTACTTATTGTGGGATGTCCCAGTCATTGTAACAATCGGTCAAGCTAGCTAGAGGCTGGACACCTGTGTGCGGTGACCATACCGGTGGAGTTTTGGGCTAGCTGTGGGTGTTTACAAGGTGTACTTTTATTTTTGTCTGGCTGTTTTTTACCTGTATGATGGCGCATGATCATTCGTAGCCCATGTGCATTCACAGTTTGGCAGCCATGACGCATGCGGTTTCGCCGCACATGCACAGTAGCCTTATCTGAGGGCACAAAGATTCACGTCGTACGCAAATACGGTCATGGCCATCCGCCGGGACCGCGCACGTGTGTGCGTACGCACGAGCGTTCCAGTGCACACCCAGGTTATTTAAGCTTAGTGGGCTCAAGCATGCAGTGCCTCCAGAAGGCAGCTGTGGGACACAGAGCAGGCTATGAACCAGGCATTTTTCAGCAGTTCATTTCTCCTTACCCAGGTCACGTGAGTCACCAGGTGTTGCTTGACAGGCTAAAGGTGCTTAGCAGGATTGTTGCCTAGGGGCTTAGTGAGCCCTATTAAAGGGTCCCCCTTCTGAGGTGTGTTAAATCTACAACCAGGTACTCTTTTTGTAGCTAGTAAATGTCTTAAAAACAGGAGCGGGACTAACACTACAGGGAAGGGTGCACCTATGTCAGTAGTTCCTGATAAACCTAGTGGTATCCCTAGTGTGGTACCCCCTGAAAGACCAAAGGCTTCCTGGCAATTTGAGTCGCTGCACCTGTCTGGGATTGTGCTACAGTCAACGCTGCTGCTTCACCCTTTATCACCAAAAATGAACTTTCCTCAGCCCTAGTCGGGTTAGAGCACAGGATTGCTGGCGCGTTTGCCTCCATCCCGCAGGGTGGCAAGAAGCGTGACCGATCCCCCTCCCCGGAGCCGCCTAGTCTGGAGCAGGAATAGGTTGAGGATGGGGAAGAGCTAAAAGCCTAGGATAAATAATCCACTGAAGTGGATGGCCTGGCAGAGGAGTCTGCTTCCGAGCAATCTGGACAAGAAGATATCCATTTGGTATCTGCCTCTCAATCACAAAGGCTTTTGATCCTTACTCTTACCGAAATAGTTAGTTCTGCCATTAAGTTGCCTCTTGCAGAGGTGACTGAGACCCCATGGTCCTCTTTGGGATCCCTGAGGCCTCTTCATGAGGTTTTCCCTTTTTATATCCCATGGATGAATAGTTCACTTCAATACAGGGCATTTATAACACCCTTCCTGCCCAGAACAATTTTCAGCTTTCAGTGCTCATACTTTGAATGACAATCACTGTCATACTACATTGTATCCAAACAAAATTTTTATCATTTTGTTTTCACAAACAAAGCTTTCTTTTGGTGGTATTTAATCACCGCTGGGCTTTTTTTGCTTATATTGCAAAAAAAAAAAAGAGAACATTTGGGGAAAAAAAACAAGTTTTTTAGTTTCCATCTTAAACTTTTGCAAAGAAATACTTTTTCTTCATAAATTTGGACCAAAATGTATACTGCTACATATCTTTAGTAAAAAAATAACCCAAATGAGTGTATATTATTTGGTCTCTGTGAATGTTAGAGTCTACAAGCTATGGTGCAAATCATTGAAAATTGATCACATCTGATGTACTGACTGCCTATCTCATTTCTTGAGACCCTAACAAGCCAGGAAAGTACAAATACACACCCCAAATGACCCCTTTTTGGCAAGTAGACATTCCAATGTATTTAGTAAGAGGCATGGTTAATTTTTTGAAGTTGTAATTTTTTCCCACAGTTCTTGGGAAAATTTATTTTTTATTTTTATTTTTTACACAAAATTGTCAAGTTAGTTCTCTCACAACGCACATGCATACTTGCAATGACACCCCAAAATACATTCTGCTCCTCCTGAGTATTGCGATACCACATGTGTGAGACTTTTACACAACCTGGCCACATACAGAGGCCCAACATGTAAGTAGCACCTCCAGGCGTTCTAGGAGCATAAATTACACATCTCATTAGATGACAACCTATCATCTAATGGCCCTGGAGCACCAGGACAATGGAACCGCCCACAAAATAACCCCATTTTGGTAAGCTAACACCCCAGCATATAATCTATGAGGCATAATGAGTCTTTTGAATGGTTGTCAATTTATAAGATATTTCTAACACATAGCATGTATATAGCAAAAATGACACCCCAAAATACATTTTGCTACTCCACCTGAGTATGGTGATACCACATGTGAGACTTTTACATAGCCTGGCCACATACAGAGGTCCAACATTGAAGTGGTACCTTCAGGTGTTCTACAAGCATAAATCGCACATCTCATTTCTCAACCACCTATTGCACTTTTGAAGACCCTAGAGCACCAGGACAATGGAAGCACCCACAAAATGACACCATGTTGGAAAGCTAGCACCCCAACATATAATCTGAGGCATAATGAGTCTTTTGAACGTTTTTTTTTTTTTCCCAGAAGTTTTTGGAAAATGTGGAATGGTGATACCACATGTGTGAGACTTTTACATAGACTGGTTACATACAGAGGTCCAACATCCAAGTAGCATCCCCAGGCGTTCTAGGAGCATAAATTACACACACAAATTCCTGCCAGCCTATCACATTGTTGAAGGCCCTTCATATTTCTAACCCATAGCATGGATGTGGTCAGCAGCAGCAAAATGATAGTTCATGATAGTTCATGCAGCAGGCAGGAATACTTTCCATAGTACAGGCAGCAGGTAGAGATATGGTTACTGCAGCCAAAGTATTGGTCCAAGCAGCAGGCAGGACCATCAAGTTTAGGGCAAGGTGGACTGTATCCATATACAGGATATAGGATACATATATATATATATATATATATATATATATATATATATATATATATATATATATATATATATATATATATATATATATATATATATGCAACGTGGCTCCCAAACAAAATTGGTGTCTTCCCCCCCCCCCCCCCCCACAAATAGAGCTTTCTTTTGGTGGTATTTGATCACCTCTGCGGTTTTTATTTTTTGCGCTATAAAAAAAGTGACAATTTTGAAAAAAAATATCAATATTTTTTACTTTTTTCTATAATAAATATCCCCAAAAAATATATAATTTTTTTTTTTTCCTCAGTTTAGGCCGATACGTATTCTTCTACCTATTTTTGGTGGTAAAAATCGCAATAAGCGTTTATCGATTGGTTTGCACAAAATTTACAGCGTTTACAAAAAAGGGGAGAGTTTTATTGCATTTTTTTTTTTTTACTACTAATGGCGGCGATCAGCGATTTTTTTTCGTGACTGCGACATTATGGCGGACACTTCGGACAATTTTGACACATTTTTGGGACCATTGTCCTTTCCACAGCAAAAAATGCATTTAAAATGCATTGTTTACTGTGAAAATGACAGTTGCAGTTTGGGAGTTAACCTCAAGGGGGCGTGGAAGGGGTTATGTGTGACCTCATTTGTGTTTCTAACTGTAGGGGGGTGTGGCTGTAGGTGTGACGTCATCGATTGTGGTTCCCTATAAAAGGGAAAACGTGATCGATGACAGCGCCACAGTGAAGAACGGGGAAGCTGTGTTTACACACAGCTGTCCCCGTTCTTCAGCTCTGGGGACCAATCGCGGGACTCCAGCGGCGACCGGGTCCGCGAAGCCTGCGGCCACGGAGCTTCGGATTGGGGCACGTGCACGCGACCCCACGGCTGGGCTTAAAGAGCCACGTACATGTACGTGGATGTGCCCAGCCGTGCCATTCTGCCGACGTATATCGGCGTGAATGGGTCCTTGTCTGCCTGTATTTACTGCCCGCCCATGGAGAAGAGAAGGAAGTGATTGTGGCCGTCATCTGGTGCCTTTTGCCTAATGGTGAGTGTGGGGGGGAGCTGCTTCATATAGCCTTTTTAATAGCTTTTTTTTAAGTAAAAACTGTTGTTGTTTTTTTTTAATTAAAATGATTTTATTGTTTGTCATCTCCCTGCTTGGCCTCTTTCACACGGGCTATCTGATCAGGTTCGCCTGTTAGTTTTTCAGGCGGACCTGATCAGACCCTTATGCCCCTTTCACACGGTCGGACCGTTTAGCTCTGCCTGTCAGTTTTTCCGGCGGACCTGAACGGGCGCTTAATGCTTCCCTATGGAGCGTCGGATGTCAGCGGTGACATGTGCGCCGACATCTGATCCGCTAAAATCAGACGGATGGCGATACGTCGGCATCCGTCCATGGCGGATTAGATCAGGTGAGATCTGATGAAAACGTACATGCTGTCCGTTTTCGCCCGATCTCTCCATAGGAGACAGCGGTGCTCGACAAGCCCCTCCCCGCTCAGTGAGCAGAGAGGGACCTGTCATCTGCCGGCTCAGCGGAGAGATCTCAAACTGAGCTAGCGAACCGCTGCAAGTGGATCCGCCCCCATGTGGAAGGGGCCTAAGCAGGAATATGGCGGTCTTGTGTCCCTGCAAGGCAGGAAATAAAAACAGTGTATATTATTATCACTGATCACTGTATTGGTGTCCCTTGAGATGTCCGTAGCAGTTCCGACCCGTACTCACAGTGTAATCGTAGAGACAAGATTCCGACCCCCCTCGGGGAATGGGCGTTCCTATGGAGAGGGAGCATGATTGACGGCCGGCTATGGCACGTCACGCTTCTCCGGAAATACCCGAAATAGGACTTGGCGCTTCACGGCGCCTGCGCATAGTCTGTGCGCAGGCGCCGTGAAGAGCCGAGACCTGTTCCGGCTGTCTTCGGGGAGCGTGACGTGCCAGAGCTGGCCGTCAATCACCTTCCCTCTCCATAGGAACGCCCATTCCCCGCGGGGAGTCGGAATCTTGTCTCTACGATTACACTGTGAGTACGGGACTAAAAAAATAAAGACAGGCATACTGTAGCTTGCGCTACTATGCCTCATTTTATGCTAAAAAGATGTTAATAAGGGTGAACCACCGCTTTAACTAAAGACATGTAGCAGAATGCCATGTTTGGTTCTAGTCGTCTTTCTGTGCAAATTTAAGATTGGTTGATTTTTATATTAAAAATAACGCTGTGTCGGTCTTTTTTAGCTGGCTAGATTCCAAGCAAATTTGTCAAGCCCTGTGTATATTATGTAATATCTTTTTGTAGGGACTCTAGAGAATAAAATGGTGGTTGTTGCAATATTTTATATCACACTGTATTTGCGCAGCGGTCTTTCAAATGCAATTTTTTAGGAAAAAATTACTTTAATGAATTAAAAAAATAATCCGTAAAGTTAGCCCAAAAAATTTTTGTGAAATATTTTACGCTGCGAGAATCGTGATCTAAGCAAAAAAATTGTGATTCTCATTTTGGCCAGAATCGTGCAGCTCTATGTACCAATAATCCAAATAATGGTCGCTATCATGCATACTTTCTGATAAGGCTTTCCATATTTGTATTGTATCGTTTTGACTTAAATGTTTGAAACCAGATTTTTAAGGTCTGTATGTAGTCTAAACATATTTTAGATGTGCACATGTGCCTTAAATGTGCTGTGCTAGAGGTGCTCTTCATTCTGTTCATAATGCCCAAGGGGAAGAATATAGCATGCACATTGCAGTATTTAAAGCGGATGTGCCACTAAAACAATATATTAAAAGCTAGCAGCTACAAATACTGCAGCTGCTGACTTTTAATATAAGGACACTTACCTGTCCTGGAGTCCAGCGGTGATCGCAGCAGAGGATGAGCCGATCGCTCGTCACCCTGCTGCTCCCCCCTCCATCCACGGTGAGGGAACCAGGAAGTGAAGCGCTGCGGCTTCACTGCCCGGTTCCCTACGGCGCATGCGCGAGTCGCGCTGCGCCCGCCGATTGGCTCACACGCTGTGTGCTGGGAGCCGAGTGTTCCCAGCACACAACGGGCGACAGACGGGATGTGACGGAATGCCCGTCTTTCGCCCGTATCGTGTGGCCGGAAGTGGGTGCAAATACCTGTCTTTAGACAGGTGTCTGCACCCCCCTCCCCCCTGAAAGGTGTCAAATGTGACACCGGAGGGGGGGAGGGTTCCGATCAGCGGGACTTCACTTTAGGGTGGAGGACCGCTTTAACGAACTGAAGATAGACAGATTTTTAATCTTCACTATGTGTATGGTGAAAAACTCATAAGTTAAAAAGTATCCTAGAGCACTTTCCCACAAGTTTGCTTCCATTTCAGAACCAATTAGAAATACCTGGCGTTTGTTGGTATGGTTGAGCAATATGACCTTCTCCACTTCCTCCTAAGATCCATTGCTTGGGCCTGATTGCAAATTGCTAGACCTAAACACTATTCTGTGGAGGAAGGGAAGCAGTTCATTCATTTGTAACCCTGATAGAAAGCAAAGTTTTAGAACCACAATTTCAACTAAGAAATGGAGCACACGTCAAAGAAAATTTTAGGTGAGGAGTATCAATTAGAGGTTCAAGAAAATCTGAATGGGCACAGTGACTATTTGTTTTTTTGTTGTGTGTGTTTTTTTGTTTGTTTTTTTTTTTACCTTTTTCCTTTTAAGTTTCATAAAAAAATTGCCTGCTTTCTGATTTCCAAACTGCAGAAGCCTGAAATGATCAGGAATGTAGAGCTCAGGCAGATTGTTGGTTGGGCAACACCAGATTGTCATTGTGTATTTGAAAGAATTTTAACAACTGTGGAAAAAGAATAGTTTAAACTTATCCTCACATGTATTGAAACAGTTTTGCTATCTTTACCAGGCAGTACCTCCCACGGAATCCATGTCCAACGCCTCAGTATCACCATCAGATGCCTCCACCTCATTCAGACACAGTGGAATTCTACCAGAGACTTTCTACAGAAACTCTTTTCTTTATCTTCTATTACCTGGAGGTATGATAATCCACAGGTTTAAATAACTTTATGATTGCAATAAATTACTTTTTTTTTTCCTCCCTTTTTTTTTTGCCTTATATTGTCACTGGTAATATCTGCACTAGTGGGCATTTAGTAAAACAGTGTTCACTAACCCGTATCAAGCAAATTTACTGTGAGCTCTGATTTCTTAATCATGAATTAAGGAATGCAAGATTGATTGGGGTACATAGGGTTATACTGCTTCCTGGGTATAGATTGGGCTTACAGGCCATAAAGCTTGAACTGGTAAGTGTCTGTACTAGTGGATAAGGTGGCCGCATTCCCTATATGATCCCCTTGTGCGTTGGTCTACTAAGCGGGCATTGCACATGTCTGCCATAGACACAGCAGTCATCACACAGGCTCCTGCAGCTCAAAACAGCCAGCAACTTAACTATTCAACCACAGTGTACACGATCTTGTGCAGGGCACAAGCATTTGGGGGCATTTGCTTACAGGATGACTGCCACTAAGGTGTTGCAGCTTGTGCCCTACACCCTTCTCAGCTCGGGGGCCATTCCAACTTTGGCACAGCAGGCCTACTGATACTCAACATAGCTTGTGCAGGCAAAGAGGAGGGGGGTTGGTGTGGGATTCCAAATCTCTGAGGAGGATCTCCTGCAGAGTTTTTCCTGCAACGGCTCCCCAAAGAGTCAGAGATTAGTTCTTAACCACTTGATGCCCGCCCTATTGCAAAAAGACGTCTGCAAAGTGGTTTAAATACCCTGAATGGATGTCGTATGATGTCCTCAGGATATTGAGCCGCTGCGCCCCCCCAGGGGCGCGCATCGCGGCGATCGTTGTTGCAGGGTGTCAGTCTGACGGAGACTCTTTACCATGTGATCAGCTGTGTCCAATCACGGCTGATCACGATGTAAACAAGAAGAGCCGGTTATCGGCTTTTCTTCTTCTCGCGTCTGACAGACGCGAGTGAAGAGAGCCGATTGGCTGCTCATCTGACAGGGGGGGTTTGTGCCGATTATCAGCACAGCCCACCCGAGGATGCCCACACTAGACCACCAGGGATGCCAATCAGTGCCCACAATGGATGCCAATCAGTGCCCACAATGGGCATCATTGTTTGGCACTGATTGGCATCCATAAGTACAATATAATACAGTACTTCCGTGCCGCCTATCTGTGCCCATCCGTGCTGCCTATCTGTGCCCATCCGTGCCCCCTTATCGGTGCCCGTCAGTGCAGCCCCATCAGTAAAGGAGAAAACTTACCTATTTACAAAGTTTTGTAACGGAAACAAAAAAAAAAGCATTTGTTTTTCAAAATTTTCAGTCTTTTTTTATTTTTTTTGCAGAAAAAAAAAATCTCAGAGGTGATCAAATATCACCAAAAGAAAGCTCTATTTGTGGGAACAAAATTATACAAATTTAGTTTGGGTACGATGTAGCAAGACCACGCAATTGTCATTCAAAATGCAACAGCACTGAAAATTGGTCTCGGCAGGAAGGTGCCCTGTATAGAAGTGGTTAAAGCGGATCTTCACTCTCTATTTGAAGCCCCCCCCTCAAATCCTCCTCCCTTTTTTATATATATATAAAAAAAATTTTAGCAAAAACCGTGCGGCACCGCCCCTCCATATTCATCATTCACCTAGGCGAATGATGTGCAAAATGCTCGCTGGGTTGTGCACGTCACATATTCCATTAGACTTTAAGTCATTCATTCAATAAGGAGGTGGGGAGTGGGCCTAGCAGTGCATCATCACAAGGCCACGTTGGCTGAACCCAGAAGAGCCGGCGGGCCTCTTGATGTCACAAGTAAGATAGCGGGGGAAGGCCATACTGTGTCTGTTGACAGAAGGATGTCAGCAGAACACCATATTCAATGGCTGGGTGAGTATCCAAACTGTGCCTACACCACCACCCAGTAAGCAGAGGTTTTACAAAAAATTAAAGGGTAGGCTGTTATTTCCATTGTTTCAGAAACTCAAGTCTCCACTTCCTTTGTATCAAGGGAGGAATTTTCTGCAGCTGTTTGTGTTATGTTTTCATGTGTTCTCAGTGGTTTGGAACACCTGGGATACAAGCATTGGTTCTCTCCTTCTCCTCCCCTTTTGCATGAGGGTGGAGATTTAACTGACAATTGTGCCGTCATGCGACATTGTACCCAAATAAAATTGATGTTCTTTTTTCCCACAAATAGAGCTTTCTTTTGGTGGTATTTGATCATCTCTGCGGTTTGTATTTTTTGCGCTATAAATAAAAAAGACCAACAGTTTTGAAAAAATATATATATATTTTTTGCTTTAATAAGTATCCCCTAAATTAAAAAAAAAAAAATCCTTGATCAGTTTAGGCCAATATGTATTCTTGTACATATTTTTGGTAAAAAAAATCGCAATAAGCTTATATTGATTGGTTTGCACAAAAGTTATACCGTCTACAAAATAGGGAATAGATTTATAGCATTTTTATTATATTTTGTTTACTAGTAATGGTGGCGATCAGTGTTTTTTTATCGCGACTGCGACATTGCGGTGGACAGATCAGACACCTTTGGCACTTTTTTTGGACCATTGACATTTATACAGCGATCAGTGCCATAAAAATGCAATGATTACTGTGTAAATGTCACTGGCAGGGAAGGGGTAAACATTTGGGGGGCAATCAAGGAGTTAAATTGGGGATAGGACTGACTAGAGGGGCAGCCAGATCGTTGTGAGCCGGTCGTCAATTGGTAAAAGACCTCATGCATAAAAGCTTAGAGGCCCGCCTTAAGACATCCTCTCTGGGGGGGGGGGGGATTTTGTAGCGTAAATTTTTCCAATTCTGGGCAAAGCATATGCTCCAGATAATACCTGGAGGATCCTGCCATATGGCAGTTCCTAGAGGCAAATAGAGAGGCTGCCCTTTGAAGACGAATAGTTGTTTGGACCATCCTTGAATTCATTCATAAGGTGACTATGGATAAAAGCTAATTTCCCCCAAAGAAGGTGACAGATAAGATTTCAGTAAATCTACATCCATGTATAATGTTCCATAAATAATGGTCCCCCCAAGTCTTTTGGATCTGGATTGGGGGGTCTTGGTAACAGATGGCAGGTGCTGCAGGTGGCGTTCCTGGAAAATTCCGTAGCTCAGAAAACATGGTTGTCAGAGGAGCCAAGATCATCAATCAACCTCCTGGAACTTTGGATGATTTGGCTAGCTCTACTACACTGGTCCGTCTACTTTCGGCGTCTCCCCATCTGGATGAAAATCGGACGATGCCATGGCTGTAGTAAATATCAAACATCAGGGAGGCACAAGTCATGCTACTCAGGAAGAAGCACTGATTTCTCCATGGGTAGAATTTCATGTACCAGACCTCTGCGCCGCACACATTCTTGGTGTGGAAAATTTGCAGAACATAGAATGCATTAAGATAAACCTTTTGACTTGACTTAACCCTATAAACTTCAGGTATCCCTTGGTGTTTGTGGTAGATAACAAAACAAACAAATTGCCCGTGGCCCTCGTTCCAAATTTAGGTGTTTTAAAAAGGCAACTGATAATAGACTTAATGATACGATCACAGCTGGTGTCTGAGTTACTAAATAACTGAAAATTGTATCAAATTCAAGAGAAAGCAAACAGGGTTCAATGTAGCAACATTACAGTACTGTATCATGTGAAAACAAATCAGGTCCTGAAGATGGAGCTGTTTGACTAGACCTTAAAACTGACACCAAGACCCCCTTCACACTGAAGGCGTTTTAAAGTGCCTGAAAAACGCCTCCCATGCATCCCCAGTGTAAAAGCCCGAGTGCTTTCACACTGGGGTGGTGCGCTTGCAGGCAGCATCTTTGGGGAGGTTTGGGAGTGGTTCATACACCGCTCCCAAAACGCTCTGCCCCACCCTTTAGAAATTTGTTTTCAGTTTATTTTTATTAAACTTTTTTATTAAAGAAATTTGGAGACCCCTGCTTTAGGAGAATGGTTTCAAGGTTTATTTACAAACCAATTCACAGTCCCAAAACCAAATAGGAGCATCCTAACAATCTAAATTTAGAATCTCTAAACATATTTTTTTCATGTGCCAAAATTCTGGATGCGACCACTGATATGTTATTGCTTCTCTCAGGCAAGTGACAATTATGGCATTCGTAGAGCTGCTGGATGCCTATCTACAGTGGCTGGAGAAAGTAATCATACAGAGCCTTCATGTTATTGGTTACTTAAACAACCTCCTACTGAAGGACTCCTCAGCTACAACCTTGGCTGCCAGCATCCAAAAAATCATACAGGTTCTTTGGTAATTAGCTTTCCAAAGTTTCCTCTCACACAGTCTGGAAACTTTGGGTCAAGTTTTGGACACAGTCCAAGTCAGAATCTTGCCTCAAGAGGAGGTTGCTTCTCTAAAGCCTTGTACACACAACCGGTTTTCCCCGTCAGCTGGGCCGGATTTACCATTGGGCTTGACTGGGCTCAAGCCCATGGGCCCCACCCAATAGGGGGCCCATGCCCGTTTACGTAAAAAAATTGTTTTCAATCATATGCCAGTCATTACATTTTTCATTTAAAGTGTGTTGATTGGTCTAGCATTTTTACCTGTTCTAGGGACATTGATCATTTTTGTCCTCCGTCCAAGTAGACAAACTGTTTTTCTTTTATTACCCTTGTGAAGCTATTTTTGCAATATTATGCCCGGTGTCTGTCCTTTTGCTGGATGTGTGGCATGTTACTTTGGCACCAATTGCTGGATTTGCCCTTTGAATACATTGCACTCTGACTTGTGTCGGTGCTTTTTTGTGCTCATGCGCAGTATACATCATGTTCTTCGGCACAAGGCTATGTTTACTATTGATGACTATGCGTTATCATTATAGCCCGGTCATTCTGCGCATGTGCGGGCATCCGAATGATACTGTTTATAGCTGCGGCGACTACAGATGGACAGACGTGACGGCTCATACGGCGGAATTATATGATCCCTCTCCACCTGACGGGTACAGCAGAAGCTTTCCTTGCCAGGCTTTTTGTGGTGATATTGGGTTATTTATCCCCATACACACATTCATTTTATGCTGTTTTGCTTCCCTAGGCATACCCCTTTGAAGTGGGAGAAGGTAGGGCCCAAAAGTGACTCAAGCCCAGGGGCCCCCACCATCTTAAGCCCTGCCCGTCAGGGAAAACTGCCATGAGAGCTTTTGGCTGGGAAAGCTGGTCGCGGGGATGCTCCATCGCAGTTTTCCCGATAGTAAAACTGCCGGGCGAAAAAAAGAGAACCAGCTCTTCTTTTTTTTTTCTTTTTTTCACCAGGATTCCCGGCGTTTTTTTAACCCGTCAGTTTTCTTATGGGAAACACTGTGATGGAGCAAACACACGGCCGGGATTCCCGACCAAAGCTCTCATGGCAGTTATCCCGTCGGTAAACACGGTCGTGTGTAGGGGGGAGAAGTTACCAAGCAGGTTCTCTGTTTTCCCCTTGGGTTTCCCGGCGGACTTTTTACCACCAGGAATCCTGTACGTGTGTACGAGGCTTTAGGCCCACATGTCAACGTGACACCACTGCTTCTGCATGAGGGTTCTGAACTTGATGTTGGACTCCTTAAGCAGTTCCCTTTGCACAGTTTAACTCAAGACCTCAACGGAAACTTGAATGGATGACTGCAGTCCAGAAATATACTCCATTATTGCAATGCATGAATGAAAGCACAGCAGGGGAAATTTAACTTTTAATGTGCGTCACTGTACAGGCCTGTAGAGTGAAATGCGTTGGCAGCCTCATTTTTCCTGCCGTGCTGTCATGTATGGATTTATTTCAATAATTGAGTATTTTGCTGGAGTGCAGTCATCCATTCAAATTTCCTTTGATGCCTCAGAGAGAAGCTGGACTTGCACCCACAGTATGGGCCAACCTGGTGCAATATACGGTATATCTTTGGTTCACTCAAGACCTCTTCAATCCAACCTTCTCACGGAACAAGCAATTTCAATACAAGCATTGTCAATCCCCTTCTCCCAGGCAGGGAAGACTCTCCCTCCAGTAGTAGCTTTCCATTCCCACCCTGGAATTGGGAAATCTGTCATTCACATGACCTGGAAAGTGGTGGCAACAGATGCTAACCTTACAGGCAGAGTTCATTCTCTGACCAGGGTAGTTGGTCCCCACTGGAGTCGAAAATTGGCTTTTAACATTCTGGAATGGAGTGCCATTTGATTTATCTCAACAGAATTGAACCTCCCTTCTGCAAGAGCACACGGTTGAGGTACAATTGGACAATTCCACAGCAGTGGGCCTTCATCAACCATCAGGAGGCTACTAGAAGTCAAGCTGTCCTGAAAGTAGGGTATACTCTTCTGGGCAGAATGGTTACATTCAGGCTCTCTCAGCCATCAGCATCTCTAGAGTGGACAATTGGCAGGCGGACTTCCTAAGATGTCCACCCTTAGACCCAGGTGGTTGGTCTCTGTACACACAGATCTTTCAAAACTTTTGTTAAAGGTGGGTAAAACTGATGTGGACATCATGTCATTTAGGTATAACAAGCTGAACAAGTTTGTAGTCAAGACCAGGGATCCTCTAGCCTTTGTAGTAGATGCTCTGGTAATGCCTTCCTTGCCATGAAGACCCTTTTTCGACTGTTACACAAGTTAAAAGTAGAAAGGGTTCCCGTGAATTTCATTTGACCAAATTTGGCCCAGAAGAACATGGTATACTACACACACACTTGGACCTCTGGTAGACGAGCCTTGGCCCCTTTCAAGCAGACCAGCCAGACATATTCGTCCAAGACGGCCTTACTGAAAATATGGGACGATGCGCTCGAGGCCACAGACGAAGGAGAATCGTGTCTCCTGGTTCTGCTGGACCTAAGCGCAGCTTTTGACACAGTAGACCATAAATTGCTACTGAGACGACTAACAGAAGTCGCCGGAGTCTCAGAAGATGCCTTACCATGGTTCTCCTCTTTTCTCGGAAACCGATCACAAACAGTGAAACTGGGATCCTTCACGTCAGAAAAACGCACGGTGCCATGTGGGGTCCCCCAAGGATCCCCCCTATCACCGGTGCTGTTTAATATCTATCTTCGTCCTCTCTTTGATATTATCAGTAGCCAAGAACTACTCTATCACTCTTATGCAGACGACACGCAGTTGTATTTTCGCATCTGCCATAAAAAGGATCATCATCTCAGATTAGAGAAATGTCTCTCTTCAATAGAAAACTGGATGACTAAGAGTTATCTCAAACTCAATAGTGCTAAAACAGAACTCTTTATCTTCGATGCCAGTCGGAAGAAACAACCGACAACAAACTGGACACCATCTCCCATCCTGGGACAAATCATCTCCCCTAGCTCCAAAGTCAAAAGTCTGGGAGTCACGTTTGACACCTTCATGACAATGGACGCACAAATAGGGTCAGTAGTCAGCGGGGCGCACCATTTGATGCGCCTACTACGCAGACTGATTCCATTTATCCCCAAAGAAGACGTAGCAGTCGTGGTGGGAACTATCGTGAATTCCAGACTGGACTATGCAAATGCCCTTTACCTCGGGCTACCCAAGTACCAAATCGCTCGTCTTCAAGTCGTACAGAATACGGCCGCTAGACTGGTGACTGGGAAAAAATCCTGGGAATCAATCTTACCTTCACTGAGATCCCTTCACTGGTTGCCAGTGAAAGACAGAATTGCATTCAAAGCACTCTGCCTGACACATAAGTGCATCCATGGGAAGGCTCCTAGATATCTATGCGACAAGATCAAACCGCACAATTGCAACCGCATTCTGCGATCCACCGACCAAAATCTGGTCAAGGTTCCTAAAACCAAATACAAGTCCAAAGGAGAAAGAAGGTTTGCTTTCCAGGGCCCCAGGCTTTGGAATGCTTTACCAACCAGCATTCGGTTGGAGCAAAACCACCTGTCTTTCAGAAGGCAGATCAAAACCCTGCTTTTCTGAAAGGCATGAGACACAAACAACAAGCGCCCAGAGGCGATTCAGTTCGCATGTGCCGCGCTATATAAATTTTTCATTCATTCATTCATTCAAGACCTCCTGTTCCATCCTGCTTTTCAGTCGCTGGATTTAACAGATTGGCTGTTGAAATCAAAGTCCTAAAGAATAGGGGTATTGCACACTCTGTAATTCCAAATTACTCAGAGCAAGAAGATCCAACTCAATTTAAGATGGCACGTACAAGGCTTACATGGTGTGAGGACAAGAAGCCAAGTCCCAAGGAATGCTCACTCGTATTTTGGCCTTTTTTTAAGACTGGCCTGACCAGCAACGTCGGCCTTCTCCATCTTATTGTAGAAACCTCTCGTCTCACAATCCCCTATAAATACTTTTTTTCATGAAGTTGCTTTATATAAATCCCCTGTTTCAACTGCCTACGTCTGCTTGGAATCTCAGATCGGTGCTCTCGGTTCTATAAAGACCCCCCTTTGAACCAATTAGCGATATTGTGTTTAAATACCTCACTTGTAAGGTTGCCTTCCATTTGTCCTACCCTAAAACAAGAGAAAAAAAAAAAAAAAGAAAAGTTTTCTCCATTGCCAGGATGTGGTTAGGGCTGTCGGGGTGTACCTAGCAGCCCCAGTCTATATTCTCAAAACTATGATCCCTTTGTCTGGCCTCTGGATCCTTTTAGAGGGCATTCTGCATCCCACTCCACGATCACCAGGCAACCTACATCACCAGGACTGTTGATGTCTCTTGGGCTTTTCAGAATTATACATTTGCTTTCCAGATTTTACTGTGGCCACCTGGTCCTCTGTTCACACATTCTTTGGCTTCTACAAGGAGGATTTGTAGGCCTTGGCTGATGCAAGCTGCGGCTGTAAGGTTCTTCTAACTGTAATTAAATGTTTTTTAAGTCTTATTTTCTTGGGGACACGTTCTGTTTGCTATGTTGTCCACCACTCAGTTTATTTCTTGGGTACGGTCCATGGTCTGTGAATACTAGTCCTATACTGTACAGTTAGGATAATAGGAATTTTGACTTAAAGTGGTTGTAAACTTTGATACACCACTTGCACCTACCTTATAGGTACTGTAAATATCTCTTAAACTTGCGCAGTTTAGGAAATACTCAGTGCATGCAGCCGATGACCTCATCGGTGCATGTACTCTTTAAAGTTCTGCTTACCGTGCCGGACCTTCAGAGCCCAAGCTGGAAACGGTGGCTCCCGCACGCAGGTGTGGGAGGGACGTCTTCCCGCCCCCGGGCCACTCGTGTAGCTGGAGGCCACAAACCTGGTAGAAAGACAGAGTGAAGAGGTCAGCTTTGTGGTGCTGGAATGCTTCGGTCTAAGGTAAGTCTCTCATAATGTGCTAGTATGCAATGCATACTAGCACATTATGACATTGCCTTGCAGGATTTTTTTTTCACCACCGGCAGTTTACAATCGCTTTTAAAGTGGTTCTAAAGGCTCAAGTTTTTTTTTTTACCTTCATGTGCTATACCTGAAGCTAAAAAAAACACCTGTGTGTAGCCCCCATACTTGAGCCCCATCTCAATCCAACGATGTGCACAAGTGTATATACCAGTGTTTCTCAACTCCAGTCCTCAAGGCGCCCCAACAGGTCATGTTTTCAAGCTTTCCATTGTTTTGCACAGGTGATTTGATCAGTTTCACTGCCTTAGTAATTACCACAGCTGTTTCATCTGAGGGATATCCTGAAAACATGACCTGTTGGGGCGCCTTAAGGATTGGAGTTGAGAAACACTGGTATATACTACTCTCCAATATCCTTGAACAATCTTCGGTATCCAATGTGTTTTCAGGTCCAAGCCCTTTGTCAGGGATACATTATATAGGAGAATCTATGTTCAAATATGTGTCTAATGGGTAAGAAAAAACAAAAATGGTCGTTGACAGAGGAGTAATAAATGAGTAGCTGAAACTGAATGGAAAAAAGAGGGGGGAATAAAATTGTATGATGATTCCCATCTAAGCTCTATAGTGGCTAAGATGCATAGTGCAGCTGTCCATCAGATTGCAATTTTGTTTGCCAGTGCCCAATCTCCTGAAGGCAACAGCATAGCTCAATGTACCAGAATTATTTCAACCTGTACTCTCAATGTACTCCAAGATAGAATTTTACAGAGAGTCAAAAACCCTATTTTATTGGCTAAAAGGCAGTTTGATTGTACTGTTCTCCCATAACCCCACAGCTGGCAATATTGAGAGATTATTTTTTCCTTCTTTTTTCATTGGTGTTTTGTTGAAATGTAGCAGTACTTTGATGAAGGATATATAAAGGAAACAATATATGTAGGCTGCCATAATAAATGCGTTAAATATTTACGTAGGGTTTACCTTTTGCTATAAGACTGCATATTGTTATAACTATATTTGAATAAATAGTAAAAAATTTATATTCAATGTATTAATAGAAAATGTGCCTGAGTGTCCCAGATACCGATTCAGACCTTTCCAGTCTGGTACGTCAAGGCAAACTTTTTATTCAAATTGACTGCCAATATATCTCATGGACCAGAAAATGCACCTGAACTATTTTTCCTTATACAGCACACTGCTATGCATGGTGAGCTGCAGTGCAGATGTATCAGAGCTGTGCATTCTTTTAGTGCCTTGGGATGCAATTTAAAATGGGTTAAATCTACTGTAATCCAGACCATGATAGGCAGTGAGGGGAACACTCAACAGCAACAAAACCAGGAATGCTTTTCTTTAATAGAGATGGGGAAGGCTTGAACCCCTGTTGTATTTTCATTTTTGTGTGTATACCTGTTGCAGATTTCCCCTCATTTTGTCTGGTAAAACTGTTGTCCCCAGGAAGGAAGTGAGAGAAAATCGAGTACATTTTTTGCTGAACATAGACACAAGTTTTTAGTTTTCTTGTTTTCTTTTTCAGGGCACTAAAGCACAGTATTTAGCTGCTAAAGCATTGAAGAAACAGTCTTGGAGGTTTCATACCAAATACATGATGTGGTTTCAAAGGCACGAGGAGCCTAAGACAATAACTGATGAATTTGAGCAGGTTTGTGTAACTTATTTTTTTATTCAGCGTATCTGATATGTAAGTATAAGTATGTCCATCATACCACTTTACTTGATCCAAACAGAATTTATTTGTTAATATTTGTTTATAGCCGCTCCGTCGCGATCGCTCCCCGGAGCTGAAGAACGGGGAGAGCCGTATGTAAACACGGCTTCCCCGTGCTTCACTATGGCGCTGCATCGATCGAGTGATCCCTTATATAGGGAGACTCGATCGATGACGTCATTCCTACAGCCACACCCCCCTACAGTTGTAAACACACACTAAGTGAACACTAAATCCTACAGCGCCCCCTGTGGTTAACTCCCAAACTGCAACTGTCATTTTCACAATAAAGAATGCAATTTAAATGCATTTTTTGCTGTGAAAATGACAATGGTCCCAAAAATGTGTCAAAATTGTCCGAAGTGTCCGCCATAATGTCGCAGTCACGAAAAAAATCGCTGATCGCCGTAGTAAAAAAAAAAAATTATAAAAATGCAATAAAACTATCCCCTATTTTGTAGACGCTATAAATTTTGCGCAAACCAACCGATAAACGCTTATTGCGATTTTTTTTTTTTACCAAAAATAGGTAGAAGAATACGTATCGGCCTAAACTGAGGGAAAAAAAATGTTATATATGTTTTTGGGGGATATTTATTAAAGCAAAAAGTAAAAAATATTGCATTTTTTTCAAAATTGTCGCTCTATTTTTGTTTATAGCGCAAAAAATAAAAACCGCAAAGGTGATCAAATACCACCAAAAGAAAGCTCTATTTGTGGGGAAAAAAGGACGCCAATTTTGTTTGGGAGCCACGTCGCACGACCGCGCAATTGTCTGTTAAAGCGACGCAGTGCCGGGTACTCACTGTGCAATCGTATATTGAAGATTCCGGCTCCCCGCGGGGAATGGGCGTTCGTATCCAGAGGGAAGGTGATTGACGGCCGGCTCTGGCACGTCGCGCTTCTCCGGAAATAGCCGAAATAGGAATTGGCTCTTCACGGCGCCTGCGCATAGTCTGTGCGCAGGCGCCGTATAGCGCTGTGAAGAGCCGAGACCTACTCCGGCTGTCTTCGGGGAGCGTGACGTGCCAGAGCTGGCCGTCAATCACCTTCCCTCTGGATAGGAACGCCCATTCCCCGCGGGGAGTCGTAATCTTCAATATACGATTGCACAGTGAGTACCGGGCTAAAAAAAGAAATACAGGCATACTGTAGCTCGCGCTACTATGCCTAATTTTATGCTAAAATATTGTTATGGAGGGTGAACCACCGCTTTAAGTGGTTAAAGAGCAGTTTTCAGAGTTTGTTAGAGACCCCCCCCCCCCAAACCATATATTTTCTGAATGTATATGAACAAAAAAAAATGTGCTACTGATTTTCTTAGGCCCCGCACTAGTTGCGTAAATGTTTATCAAACATTTCTCATTAAACATTCACTAAAATCTTTATTAGCAAACACTAACCCAACATAATTTACAAAATTGCCTCCCCCACCCCTTCACCATAATCTTCTGGTTCGGCAAGGTTAATACAACTTTGAGATTGTCACAGGCTCTCATCAAGAGAGTCAGACTATGAGTGCCCTTTTTTCCCTACTCCTTCTTTTATAGAAGCCATTACTGCAACCATGAGTGAAGTGGGCAGACCTGTCAATCATCCTCCTGTCTTTCCCTTCTTAGCTCTTGTTTTATTCATAGAGGCTGTAGTGTGGCTTCCTATGAAGGGAGCAGCTGGGAAGATAGGGCAGGCATAGCCTGACTCTAGAAGCCTGTGACAGGCCCTTAGTAGTTTTAACCACCCCGCTGCATCAGAAGATTATGACTGCAATCGGAACTTCTGCATCTTGGTCTTTATGTGCCCCTTTGGGGGGACACACACTGTATCAACTGTACTATTGGCATTATTGGGTCAGTCCTCTGTGGGCAGCCTTCAGGATCCATCTGTTTTTGGCCCAAGCATAGTACAGTGATACAGGAGAGGCATTTTGCGGGGCTTACACCTGCAATGTCACTTTTTGTTTTTGGAGATCCTCTCTCAGGTCTGGTCACAGCTGCCTGGCAGCCTTGTTGGAGGAGTGAATGGGTCCTTAAGTGGTTAAAGATTCTTCAGATAGGAATGCGCAGACATTTCGATAGTTTAATGTACATGGTTGTAGGATCATTAATCAATCCAACGGTAGCATCAGCATTGGTTTCACAAACCCAGCAGAGTGGGCAAAACTCCTAGAAGAGGATTGAGGCTCACAAGATTGTGGACTTGGCAAAGCAGCTTAAAGGCCTGGAATGTTTACAGTGTTATATTGGATTCCATATCCTTGGCATCCAGGCTGCCAGCTTCAAATGTGGTCTTCTATGGATTAAATGTTGGTCGGCTGACAAAGCATCCAAGAGTCAAAATGTTAGTGGTAGATAGGCGCTGGAGATGGATTTTCACAGATTATCCAGTCATTAGTTAAGCCTTATTTTCGTGTATTTGACAACTCATCACAACAGCAGGGATCTCCCAGGAGAGGACATTCACTCGAGTTGAGAAATCCAAATGCTTAATCTACAACCTAAGGTCTGCAGGCATGGATCATAAGGTTTGTTCTTGGATAGAAAACTGGCTACGGGGGTGTGTCCAAGGGGTCGTGATAAATAACATATACTCAGATCTAGATCTGATCTAGAGTGCTTAGAGGGGTACCTCGAGGTTTATTTATAAATGATATAGAGGAGGGTATAAAAATCTCCATCTCAGTGTTTGTTTGCTGACAAAACAAAAATATGTAGGGCAATAACAGCAGGATATAGAAACTTTACAAGAGGGCCTGAATAAATGAATGGAGTGGGCTACTGCATGGTAAATTAAGTTTAACCAGTTCCTTACCGGCTCGCATGTATTTACGGGGTGCGGAATGGCTCCCCTGCACGAAACCCAGTACAGGTAAGTTCCACCAGAGGGCGGCTCTTAAAATCCCTGTGCTGTCAGAGGAGAGGAGACATGTTGTTTGTTCCTAGTAAGTAGGCACAGCAATGTGTCTCCTACTCGGTACAATCCCCATACAGTTAAAACGCACTGAGGGAACACACACATTTAACCCCTTGATCGCCCCTAGTGTTAACCCCATCCCTACCAGTGTCATTTACACAGTAATCGGTGCATTTTTCTAGCACTGATCGCTGTTAACTGTCAATGGTCCCAAAAATGTCAAGTGTCCGATCTGTCCGTTGCATTGTCGCAATACTGCTAAAAATCGCAGATCACCGCCATTACTAGTAAAAAAATTAAGTAAAGTCTGTAATAAGTCCCAAAAGTAGGTTAACGACAATGTGTGTAGAGGGGAAGGTAAGTCAGTTCAAGTATACACTGGTGGCAGCAACCTTGGGAGTGGACGCACAACTCTGAAAGACAAATAAACAGGAACCAGGTGTGCCAGACTCGGTGTAGTATTTTGGCACTCTTTTAATAGAACAAGCCAAATGGATACTCACAGGGAGAAGATAATAATCGGGCATATAGGAATTGAGGGTCCAGGTCACTCTGCAGTCCACGATGTAAGGAACTGAGACCAACGATCACAGTAACCACCCACAGGAAGGTGGAACAGCGGTAGTACCTCTATGGGTATCCGGAAGGCTAGATGGGCCGCATGCTGTGTAGTCTCTATGGCGTCCGGAAGACGGAGACAGGAACCAGAAGTGCGTCTCAGCATGGAACGCAAGCTCCGTAAACCGGAAGTGACGTGGCGACCAATCAGATGACATGTTTCACAGCATCCGCTGTTTCTTTAGATCTATCTGACCATACAGGTCGTCAGGTATTTATGGAGTACAGGGGGAAAACGTCCAAATAAATGGAAACACTGTATTTATCAACGGGAATAGTAGTACATACAAATGTATGTATATAGTGTGTGTGTGTTTGTGTAATATATATATGTGTGTGTGTGTGTATATATATATATGTATATATGTATGTATATGTGTGTGTGTGTGTGTGTGTATGTATATGTGTGTAATACACAGATTATATATATATATATATATATATATATATATATATATATATATATATAATCTGTGTATGTATAAATAATACTTAATTCCTATATGCCCGATTATTCTCTTCTCCCTGTGAGTAGCCATTTGGCTTGTTCTTCCATTAAGAGTGCTAAAATACTACACAGAGTCTGGCGCACCTTCTTGTTTATTTGTCCTAGTAAAAGACAGACTGAGCAATCGCATGCAGTGTCAAGCTGCGGCTACCAAAGCCAGCAGAATATTGGCATTTAAAAAGGGAATTTGCTCCAGAGATAAAACGATAATTCTCCCACTTTATAAAACTCTGGTTTGGCCGCATCTGGAGCATTCCGTCAAGTTCTGGTCACCAATCCGCAGAAAATATGTGATGGTGAGAGTCCCAAGAAAGGCAACTAAATTTATATGGGCACTGGAAGACCTTAATTATGAGTAATGACTACAAGCGCTAACATCATTTGCCATGTATGCCATTGCTGAGCCTATCATCTACTAGGACCCCCAGGTCCTTTTCCATCCTAGATTCCCCCAGAGGCTCTCCTCCCAGTGTATAGATTGCATTCATATTTTTGCCACCCAAATGCATTATTTTAAATTTTTCTACATTAAACCTCATTTGTCATGTAGTTACCCACACCATTAATTTCTTCAGATCTTTTTGCAAAGTTTTTCACATCCTGCGGAGAAGTTATTGCCCTGCTTAGTTTAGTATCGTCCGCAAATACAGAGATTGAACTGTTTATCCCATCCTCCGGGTCGTTTATGAATAAATTAAATAGGATTGGTCCCAGGACAGAACCCTGGGGGACCCCACTACCCACCTCTGCTCATTCCGAGTACTCTCCATGAAAATTATCGCTACCCTCTAAACTCTCCCCTGTAGCCAGTTTTAAATTCATGTACTTACCTTATGGTCCATGTCAACTGACCTTACTTTGTACAGTAAATGTTTATGGTGAACTGTATTGAATGCTTTTGCAAAATCCAGATACACCACGTCTATGGGCCTTCATTTATCTAGATGGCAGCTCACTTTCTCATAGAAGGCTAATAGATTGGTTTGGCAAGAACGATTCTTCATGAATCCATGCTGATTACTGCTAATGATACAGTTGTCATTACTAAAATCTTGCATATAGTCCCATATGATCCCCTCCAAGAGCTTACATACAATTAATTCCCACCGGTGTATCCTTGCCCTTTTTTAAATATTGGTGCTACATTGGCTTTTCTCCAATCAGCTGGTACCATTCCAGTCGGTAGACTTTCTTGCTGTGCATCATAACACACAAGAATATGCTTGTGTTGCTATTGCCACATATAAGAAATACACAATATTGGACCTTATACTTGTGCTATTTTGTCTATATTTGTTTATTTTATTTTTTTTTGCTGTGCATCAGAAATACAACATTCAAACACAACGTTGTTTTCTTTGGTTGCGCCTCAGAAATGCACATAATTGGTTGCGCATCAGAAAAACCATAACATTGTAACTGATGCTTGTTTTGTTTTGTCGTTATTTACAGTGGCGAAAATAATGATCTGATCCCCAGATTTTGTACGTTTGCCCACTTTCAAAGAAATGAAGGGTCTTGAACTATTATCATAGGTGTATTTTAACCACTTTAGCCCCAGAAGAATTGGCTGCCCAATCACCAAGCATTTTTTTGCGATTCGGCACTGCTTCACTTTAACTGACAATTGCGCGGTCGTGCAACGTTGCATCCAAACAAAATTGACGTCTTTTTTTCCCCCACAAATAGAGCTTTCTTTTGGTGGTATTTGATCACCTCTGCATTTTTTTTATTTTTTGCGCTATAAACAGAGGGGCAATTTTGGAAAAAAAGCAATATTCTTTACTTTTTGTTATAATAAATATCCCCAAAAAATATATAAACAAATTTTTTCTTCAGTTTAGGCCGAGGGGTAAAAAAAAAATCACAATAAGCATCTAGCGATTGGTTTGCGAAAAAGTTATAGCGGATAGTTTTTATGGCATTTTTTTTTTTTTTTACTGTTTTTTTTTTTTTTTCTTATAGTGACTGCAACATTATGGCGGACACCTTTGACACTATTTTGGGACCATTGTCATTTATACAGCGATCAGTGCTATAAAAATGCACTGATTACTGTGTAAATGACACTGGCGGGGAAGGGGTTAACCACTGGGGGGGGGGCGAGGAAGGGGTTAAGTGTGTGCTAGGGAGCGATTCTAACTGAAAGGGTGCTGGGCTACCGGTGACACGACAGTGATCACTGCTTCTGATGACAGGGAACAGTCGATTACTGTCCTGTGACTAGGCAGAACAGGGAAATGCCTTGTTTACATAGGCATCTCCCCGTTCTGTCACTCCGTGATAGATCGCAGAACACCGGTGGACATCGAGTCCGCCGGTCGCGTGGGCAAGGTCACGGAGCTCGTGCCCGCTAGGCTGCAGATTCAAAGCCGCTTTTAAGACGCAGCATTGTGGGCACACGTGAGTGTGATCGTGGGTCCCGCGGACTCTGTCCTAGGGGATACCCGCAATTGTCTCATGGAGAGGAAGAACGGGGAAATGCTGATGTAAACAAGCATTTCCCCATTCTTTCTAGTGTAATCGGGAGCGGTGGTCAGTGTCGTGTCACACACAGCCCACCCCCCCCTACAGTTAGAACACATCCCTAGGACACACTTGACCCCTTCAGTGCCCCCTCCTGGTTAATTCCTTCACTGCCAGTCACATTTACACAGTAATAAGTGCATATTTATAGCACTGATCGATGTGTAAATGTGAATGGTTCCAAAACAGTGTCCGATGTGTTCGCCATAATGTCAGTCACGATAAAAAAATCGCTGATCGCAGCCATTACTAGTAAAAAAAAAAAAAATATTAATAAAAATGCCATAAAACTATCCCCTATTTTAAAAGTGCTCTGGTCTTTGTCCAGCCAAATGGTCCGGGGCTGAAGTGGTTAAGGAAAGGAGTTGTATAAATCTATCATGTGAGGATAATATGTGAGAGAACTTTTTGTAATAAGAGTAGGAATGTTTATCAGGGCCAGGAGACTTATGAGTGGGTAATTGTTTCAAAACTCATGCAAGTTCCTCAAGGGTAATTGTTGCATTTAATAACCGACAATTAGAAGGGGGTAGTTTAGGGAGCTTTAAAGCAGAGCAGAAAGTATCAAAAGCTTCTTGATTGAAATTAGTTATTGGTGGGGGTAAAGTTTGAAATATCCCCAAAGACCTTGGTCATATTTTGGAGGCAATATGTGGGTGTACCTCTGGTTGAGAAAGGAAATTCGGAACCGAGTGGAAGGGGTAAAGTTTTTGTTTGTGTACTAACAACCTATGAGGTTTGTTAGAGAATTCATAGGATTTCTGTTTAGACAACATAAGAGACCTGGCCACTCGATGCATATGTAGGGCTTTGAGTTGGTTATGGGGAAAGGTCACCTCTCGGAGTCGAGCCACCGTTGGATGTTGGAGCAGCTGTCTTTCTGAGAAACGCAATTTGCCCAAAATATCATTTTTATTTTATTTTTTGCATTGTGGAAATGCATTGGCCTCTGAAGAAGGCTTTGTGTGCTTCTCATAGGGTGGCCTCCTCTGAAACTGTACCTTGGTTAAATATTTTAATATTGGGACACTTACCTGTCCTAAAGTCCAGCGCCGTCCGCAGCAGAGGACGAGCGATCGCTCGTCACTCTGCTGCCCCCCCCCCGCCATCCTCAGTGAGGGAACCAGGAAGTGAAGCGCTCCGGCTTCACTGCCCAGTTCCCTACGGCGCATGTGCGAGTCACGCTACACCTGCCAATTGTCACCCGCTGTGTACTGGGAGCCAAGTATTCCCAGAATACAACGGAGGGGGGGGGGACGGGATGTGACGTCATGCCCGTAGTCTGCCCGAGACTGTGTGACCGGAAGTGGGTGCAAATACCGGAGGGGGGGAGGGTTCCGATCAGCAGGAGTTCCACTAGGGTGGAGCTCCGCTTTAAGCTGGAAATTTTCTATTAGGGTTTGAGATAACTGATCTTTAGTAGCTATAGATGCAGCTGGCAGGGCCAGATAAAGAAAAATATGGGAATGATCATACCAAGTGAGTGGACCTTTTTCCAGAGATACTACCTTAGACAGAAGGGGGGTGTGGAAATTAGAAAGTAATCTAGTCTGGAATACATTTTGTAGGCTGTGGAGTTAAACGTGTACGGTCTGCTAGTAGGGTGCTTGAATCGCCAGGTGTCCAGGAGGCGATGTGAGCGAAGGACTTTGCAGAAAGAGGTAGAAAGAGCCTGCATTGGATTGGATACTTTGGGGTTAATTAGTCTGTCTATCCCTTGATGCAGAGCTTACAACATTAAAGTCACCACCCACAATTGTGAAAGGTTAGGCATAACCCTGTAAGGTCTCAAAAACGGAAGAAAGAAAACCGATTTGACCCGAGTTGGGGGCATATATATATTCACAATGATACATGTGGTGGCCATGTATGTAGTCACAGGAGAGTTATCACGAAAGCCTGTAAGGGTCTAAATGTGAAGATTAAACCCTGATGGTATGCGAGCATCTAATCAAAATTCCTACCTCTGCCTTACCCATAGCGTCAGACGCTATAAAAGTGGTAGGGAAGTATCTAGAAGAGCCTATAGTCTAAAGTGCAGGTTTAACAAACAAAAACATTTATACCGAAAACTGAGCAATCAAAGACCACTGATTGCCCAGTTCTCTGGTCTGCTCTGTCAGTCACCACTGTGTAGTGTACTCTGCCCCTCCAGCACTAACTGGAGTGTCGGGCTGTGGAGGGGTGGGTACGGCTTGCTCAGTGAAGCACTGAGTAGCTGAGCCAGCTGCTAGTCAGTCATCTGGACGGTTCCCAACATTATTGTTGGACCCCTGCAGAGCCTATATGGCTCTGTGACCTCAGATGATGAGGTCTCTTTTGATGCCAGTTTTGTGTATAAAGTGCTAGGAGTTGCTCTCCGAGCTTCTCCAGACATCTTGACCTGTTCCTTTTATGTATCTAAGGATTTACAACACCCTGTGATCAAATTTATGGGATTGCATATGTTACATTGAACTATTTCAGGGACTCATGAATGGTTACTTTGGTTACCTTGCTGTTTGTTATATGGGCCTGTTGGTGTTTGCTGTGTTGCCATCGCCTCAGCTGGATTGCTTTTAGACATCTCAGTTGTAATTAAAGGTGACTGTGTCCTGTACTTTACCATTTTTGACTTGCCAATAAAATCTGTACACTGTAGTATAGTGCAAGACCTAGGTGTCCTTCCCTCTGTGAGTAGATGGGTTTAAATGAGGCATATCCCAGCAGTTTTTTTTGGGGGGGGGGGCGGGGGGGGGGGGGTTGCCAGTGTCTAACCCACCTGAAGGTTACCCCCATATAACTAAGTCTAAATGATTTAAAGTAGCCTGTACTGTACTGCATGGTTCGACAAAATCCGGGCGCCTGGTCGCAATTGCGACTAGAATTAGCGACCTGGCGCCCGGGGAATCTTGGGCCTGCAGAAGGCCGCAAAGCCGCGGCCTCAATTACAGCGATCGCGGGGAGGTGGGGGCGCACAGCGACACAGGATACACCATCGGTAATTGAGGCCGCGGCTTTGCGGCCTTCTGCAGGCCTAAGCCGCCTCCTGTGATCTAGCGCAATTTTGTGGTGGCCGTTGGCATGACAAGTAATCCAGCAATTCTAATGGAGCTTCCCCAGTGTTTTCACTGCCATCTCCTTCCATCTAATTAGAGCCCCCAAACATTATATATATTTTTTATTCTAACACCCTAGAGAATAAAATGGCGGTCATTGCAATACTTCTGTCACACCGTATTTGCGCAGCGGTCTTACAAGCGCTCTTTTTTTGGGGAAAATACACTTTTTTTTTTTTATAAAAAAATAAGACAACAGTAAAGTTAGCACAATTTTTTTTATATTGTGAAAGATAATATTACGCCGATTAAATTGATACCCAACATGTCACGCTTCAAAATTGCGTCCACTCGTGGAATGGCGACAAACTTTTACCCTTTAAAATCTCCATAGGCAATGTTTAAAAAATTCTACAGGTTGCATGTTTTCAGTTGCAGAGGAGGTCTAGGGCTAGAATTATTGCTCTCGCTCTGCCAATCGCAGCAATATATCACATGTGTGGTTTGAATACCGTTTACATATGTGGGCGCTACTCACGTATGCGTTCGCTTCTGCGCGCAAACGCGGCAGGACGGGGCACATTTTCTGGCTCCTAACTTTTTTTAGCTGGCTCCTAGATTTCAAGCAAATTTGTCAAACCCTGCTGTACTGGATTACATGAAAGACTTGCTGCTAAGTAAAACATCAGATTATTGACAAGTGGGACATTGAGGATGATTTAATACAAGCCCACACTGACAACTCTAGCTGCAAACACTATTGGGCAAATTATTATGGTTCACAAGAGATGCAGTGAAGTTGTCGGGAATCTACATTCTGTTCTCTCCCCATGTGCCTGCTCTAACTTTGCATTAAAGATTACAGACTTAAAACCGCTTTGGCTGGCATAGTAAAGAGCTGCAGCTGCCATTTAGGAAAGTTTCTTGCATATGTATACTTAAAGCCTAGGTCACAATACAATTTCATACTGAAAGATAAGAATGGAGGGGCGAATTTCCATTGCTGTCTATGAGATGGTTCACATGTCACGCCGAAACGCCGTACGCCTGCCGCCTGAAAACAAGTCCCGGACCCTTTTTTTCAGGCGGCATTGGCGTTCGGGCATAGACAGCAATGGAAATAATTTGTGGGGAAAAAAAAAAAAGTTAAACAAGATACGCCGCGTACGTGGCGTTACAGTGTGAATGCAGCCTGAGTGTTGGAAAGAAAGTAATTTTCAGATTAAATGACTTTGAGCATATAAATAAATCTGCCTAATAGGCACACCCCACCTACCGCAGAGTACTTGAAAATAATTTGTGATTGTATTGTCCACATTTTCATAATATTTTGAGTGTGCAGTGTGTAATTTTTTTTTTCTTTTCAGGGGACATACATCTACTTTGATTATGAAAAATGGGGCCAACGGAAGAAGGAAGGTTTCACCTTTGAGTATCGTTATCTGGAAGACCGTGATTTACAGTGACCTTTTCTTCATCACACCTAGCCTTCCAGTTTCACAGAGGCAAACTGCAAAATTGGGAATAATGAGGGGAGGGACCGAAGACGTCTCTTCAGTTTTATTCCCATCAAGAGTTGAGAGGAGAGAAAATCTGGACAAACACTTACGTGCATGCAGTTAAAAAAAAATCCAATAAGTGGAGTAAGATTGTGTGTGGAGGTGACAAAGGATAAAAACATGATACAGCCAGCATCCCATAACATCCTGTTTACTCTTCAGTAGGCTTAAAGGACAATGAATGGCAGCGTCAATTTTTTAATGTAATTAGTTTAAAATGGGAAAAAAATGAACAAAGTGCATATAAAAGTCTTTGTAAGAAGAAGAAAAAGCTATCCTTCCCTCGTGGTTATTTCTGAAGGTGGGAATATCTGGTCTCTACCCTGTGGGGTTCTACTGGCTGGCATTTGCACCCTTTTCCTCAAAACAAAAATGTTTTGAGTTCAATAATTTTGTCCTTTTTGGCAGATACTGTATCTTTTTGTTTTGATAACAAAGTGCATAAAGAATTAAAGTGTTTTTATTTTTTCCCTCTCCCCCTTCCCCCCCCCCCCCCCCCCCCCCCATTTCAATCACTTATACCTTTCATCTTCGATACACTTATCTGTACCGAATGAATTAATGGTATGGAAAGCTGGTTTAAAATATTTTTCGTAACCTATTTTCATTTTGGAAAATATTTATGAATAAATAGTTTTATATGATGTCTTCTCATGCAAGAATATTAATGTCTCATATTATTTCTGCCATGTTTTGCTTGAATTTATGGTATCGTTAAACCTGTTTTGTCTGTCCACCACTGGAGTATTGATAAGTCTCCCTATGGGAATACAGTAGATTGACAGGGTGTTTCAAGCGGCATTAAACCCAAAAGCAAACATTTATTATATTTTAGCTTACCAATTCTTACATGTTATGGCTGCATATGTTTTCTTTTCTTGGGCTTTATCGTCATCTGGTGATCCAGCCAATAAGTCTATAGCTTTTCAAAAGAACAAGCTCTTTTCCAGATGTATCTAATGTAATCTAATTGGATGAGACAAACCATTTAACGCTGGCAGGGGTGCTTACAACGTTCAGCTTTTTATTCATGTGGGAAAAATATAAGCAAGCTACCCAGTATTCCGGTGCAAGTGAAGTGATTACAAGCAAATTAAACGTGCTTAAAGCGGGGGTTCACCCTAAAACACCAATAGACTGTTACATACAGCATACTGCTGACATGTACAGTATGCTGGATTTTTTTTTGTACCGCTGTACTTACGGTCTTATGTTTTTTTTCACGGGGCTTGCGGGTTCTCGCTCCCCCGTGGAGTAGGCGTTCCTTAGATGATTGACGTTCAGGTAAAGCGCATTATCGCCTTCCAAAAATATCCGAGGGGGACTCGGCACTTTACGGCGCCTGTGCAGTCAGCTCTACACGGCAGGCGCCGTATAGCACCGTAAAGAGCCGAGTCCCCGTCGGATATTTTCGGAAGGCGATGATGCGCTTTATCCGCACGTCAATCGTCTCCTGGGAGGATCAACACTCACTCCCAGGAGACATTGCGCAGAGCTCCCGGTCGGGGAAAAGGAGCAAAACGCCCACTCCCTGCAAGGAAGAAGACCCGGAAGTGTGGCTGAAGACAGGTAAGTGTACACATTAAAAAAAAAATGACAACGCTACAAGCCTTTATTAAGGCTGGAGATAGGTTAGCGAAAAAGTTAATTTAGAGGGTGAACCTCCGCTTTAATGGCCATATAAGAACTGAAAATAAATTAAATGATCATAAAAATTCCAACCTGCTCAAAAACAACGCAAAAAGGTTGAAAATTAGTGTTCATTTAATGTTTCCTCCTTCAAATAAAATCAAAGCCCCTTACCAGAGCAGTTGGATCTCAAATTATAGCGATCAGATGCTGTCATGCAAATGATAGCCAGTACAAATAAAATTCTGCTTGAAATCCTCTGCACACTGCTCTTCTCTGATGGGACCGGGCTCTTTGAATAAGGATCTTTCTTGGATATGGATCGTCTCCAGATTATCTCAGATAATAAAAATAAGAGGCTTCATAGTGTAGAAATGCAAACATTATTTTAGTAATAAATTGTAGTACTCGCATTCATACAAAAGCGGTGAATATCACAGTAGTATGCAGCACAGTGTGGGTTTCCTCCCTCACTCTAAAGATATACTGGTAGGTTAATCAGATCCTGTCTAAATTGGCCCTAGTATATGTAGGAATGTGTGTTAGGGACCTTAGGTTGTCAGATCCTTGAGGAGGGTAGGGACTGATGTGACTGTATAATGTATATGTAAAGCGCTGTATAAATTGACGGTGCTATATAAGTGTGAAATAATAATAACAATAGTAACTCAGCCGTGGATCTTGTCAACAGGCTGATTCATGGTGACATTCTAAGGAATGCTGCTCCATCCAATGTGTTTTCCCATTAGGCATCAGCTGGAATCGGAGACGTCGCATACAACACAATAAATATTCATTAAGCAGGAGAGACACGGATGAGAGAACAAATATTATATATTCCTAAAACCCATACACAAATATCCGAAACAACATATAAGAAATGTGTATATAACTGGTTTATAAAAGGCATATAACCTCAGAAACAACAAGGGAGAAGGGCTGTTCATCATCTTCCTATTTTCCTTACGTTTTTGGACCATTGTATGCTGCGATACAGAAAAAAAACGGCATGCAATAATCGCCAATGAACTACATTCTATTACACATTAAAAAAACTATCTCACGGGTATAGATTAAATATTTAGTAAAGAACTTATTATTTGTAAAAATGTATAGAGGAGAAAAAGATAATCCTTCTATTGAAATGGAATAAAACTAAATAAAAACTAGGTAAAAAACTTGCTAGCTATATGCTTGCTTTTTAACCACTTAAGCCCCGGACCAATATGCTGGCTAAAGACCCAAGGGGTTTTTACAGTTCGGGACTGCGTCGCTTTAACAGACAATTGCGCGGTCGTGCGACGTGGCTCCCAAACAAAATTGGCGTCCTTTTTCCCCCACAAATAGAGCTTTCTTTTGGTGGTATTTGATCACCTCTGCGGTTTTTATTTTTTGCGCTATAAACAAAAATAGAGCGACAATTTTGAAAAAAATGCAATATTTTTTACTTTTTGCTGTAATAAATATCCCCCAAAAACATATATAAAATTTTTTTTTTCCTCAGTTTAGGCCGATACATATTCTTCTACCTATTTTTGGTAAAAAAAACGCAATCGTTTATCGGTTGGTTTGCGCAAAATTTATAGCGTTTACAAAATAGGGAATATTTTTTTTTTTTATTATTTATTTTATTTTTTTTACTAGTAATGGCGGCGATCAGCGATTTTTTTCGTGACTGCGACATTATGGCGGACACTTCAGACAATTTTGACACATTTTTGGGACCATTGTCATTTTCACAGCAAAAAATGCATTTAAATTGCATTGTTTATTGTGAAAATGACAGTTGCAGTTTGGGAGTTAAACACAGGGGGCGCTGTAACATTTAGGGATCACTGTGTATGTGTTTACTAGTGTAGGGGGGTGTGGCTGTAGGATTGACATCATCGATCGAGTCTCCCCTATAAAAGGGATCACTCGATCGATGCGCCGCCACAGTGAAGCACGGGGAAGCCGTGTTTACACGGCTCTCCCCGTTCTTCAGCTCCGGGGAGCGATCGCGACGGAGCGGCTATAAACAAATAGCCGCGCCGTCGTCCCGGAGCGGACCCGACCTCCGCATGTACCGGGGGGGGTCCCGTTCGGACCCCCCACCCACGTCTAGGCAGGCACGTACAGGTACGTTGATGTGCCTGTCCGTGCCATTCTGCCGACGTAAATGTACATGAGGAGGTCGGGAAGTGGTTAACAAGTTTTTTTACCTAGTTTTTATTTAGTTTTATTCCGTTTCAATAGAAGGATTATCTTTTTCTCCTCTATACATTTTTACATATAATTTATTTACTAAATATTTAATCTAGTGTGGTAGTTACATTGTGAACATTCAATTTTTTGTATATGTATTTCTCGGCGCCTTCTTCGCTTCCTCCTTACATTGTCAGTCTGGCCGCGTATCCATTTTTAATATATTACATTTTCTCATCTTCTCCTTTGCCACAGGATGGCACTACCTCTCTTTTTGCTGTTCCCAGTTACGTTTTTGGACCATTGTATGCTGCGATACAGAAAAAAAACAGCATGCAATAATCGCCAATGAACTACATTCTATTACACATTAAAAAAACTATCTACTAAACTACTAAAGCGGAGTTCCAACCACAATTAGCATTTTTTAAATGTATGTCCTTTCATCGTGCGTTTTTATAATATAAATCTGGTCACTTACTATTTTACAATCCGCCGCCGATCCGCAAAGATATTTAAAAAAGAGTTTATAAAACTATATCTACACCGTTGTCATTTTGCTTGCGGGCATTGTGAAGCCTACAGGCACTTCCTGGAAGTCTTGGATGGGGAGTGATAATTGGACAGCGCACTGCATCCTGGGAAATGCTGACACACATTTCCCAGGAGCATTAGAGGGAGATGTCAGAATCCTAGGTGGTTTCTAAGGCAGATTTCATGGGACCGCGTAGCAATAGGCATTTCCAGATGAGTAAAAAAAAAAATGTTTTTTTTTCTTTTTTAGTCATAAGCTATAGTTGAAAGCAAAATTGTTTTTTTTTTAATGGAACCTCCACTTTAAGTACGTCCCTCTGTCATAGGGCGACACCTATTAGCCTGAGTTGAGCCCTTCCGCCTTATGCAAGATGGAGGTGTGTGAGTACTTAAGGGCAAACGTGATGATGGTGACCAGGGGTCAAGTCCTGGGGAAAAAAGTGTGGGAACTCCCACCCAAGATCCACTCCCCCACCAAAAAAAATAAAATGATACGCTCATGCATAATTACTAAACCGCATGATTTTTCTTTTTCGATCCACTGTACCTTAGTAAGTTCTTTCTAAATCCCTCAATAACTCGTGGCAGACCTCCGCAATGTCTCCTGGGAACAATGACAAAAGCTCCCAGGAGACATTGCGGCATCGAGGAAGTGACGGAATACCCGCACACTACCTGATGAATCCATATACAGGAAGCGGCCTGTAACATAAAGGATTACTAAGGTTCGCCTGCCCCTGACAGTGTCCCGAGCTGGGCTTCGGCGCTTAGTGAAGGATTGGCTCGGCTGCTCTCAGCTGCTCTAGTCCTGCAAAGGGAACTAAGTTCCTGCTGTGAAAAAAGTGCAGGAACTCCATTCCCACGCGTTCCCGTAGGACTTGAGCCCTGATGGTGACGCAGCAGCCAATCCCCGACGATGTCAGCTTGTGACGAAACACGTAGGTGTGGCCTGCGTCCTGACGACATCACGTTCACCTACACGGCAGACTGATACAGCGGAGGGATAGGAGGAGCCGCCGAGATCGATAGCACATTGCTAGTGAGAATTTGTACATCGCGCACAATACATCTACTCCTTGTGTAAGAATCGGATCCAGCTGGAAGTCTTTTTGGGAGACTATAAACACCCTGGGCTCTGATTGACCGCCGTGCTTGTGGTCATACAAACGGGTAAGGAGACTACATCTCTATACCACTCGGGTGTCTATTTGGTGGAAGGAAGTTTCTTTTTTTCTTTTGATGTCATATCACTAAGGATAAGAATACCCTGGATTCACTTGTTTACACTTGGGATTTTTTTCTGGAGTTTTTTTCTCTCACTTTCGTTTTTTATTTATAGTACTCCTATGAACTTGAATTTTTATGAATCATTATCATTATTCCCTTTTCTATCTATGATTGTGATGTTTGCACTCATTCACTCATTTTGCATACGTATGTTTATTATAACCTCTCATTGAGGTTTCGTTTGATAATTAATTTTCTTTCACTTTGGTGTCACCATCAGGTTTATCAGTGATCACTGACTGTTCATTCTGAAAAGGTAGGAGCCGGATTTAGCATCTCCTACCTCCGCTCTCCATCCTGACAGATCGAGGAGGAGGACTTTGAGCAGCACGGAGGGGGGAGGGAGAGCAGCACGGAGGAGGATTCAGGGACAGTCAGCGGTGATCAGTGCGGCGTTGGGGGGGAGTTACAGGCACTGATCACCGGTGTATACCTTTAAAGTGGCTGAAAAGGGGGCAGATCAGTGCTTGCAACTCCCCTGCCGCACCGATCACCCTGACTGCCCAGGTATCGAGTGAAGCATCGGAGCATTTCCCCGAGTACAAGTACTCGGAGAAACGCTCGGTATCGGGACATCCCTATCTTGGAGGTAACGTGATGTAAATTTGGAGGTTTTCAATGTCTTAGAGTCTTTACATACTTTGCATCTTTTGCAAGAGAAAAAGCCTATAAGACCTCCATTGGTTTTTCTTTAGATGACATAGGGTGTTTGGCTCTTAAGATCTTATTTTTCAGGATTTGCCAATGTCGTTTTGTTAACCCACCAATGCTGTGAAGATAAGGTGGTTATAAATGTCCATTCAAACTTATTATTGGCCTGTTCTCTTTTTTTTTTTTAGGGGGGGGTCAAAAATCTTTCTCTGTTTATGATAGATACATCTTGTATTTCCTTTACCAAGATTTTCATGTCATATTTCTTTTCTACAAATCGATTTTTTTAATACATTGTCTTGGGATTTTAAGTAATTACTTTTAGAGCAATTTCTTCTAATACCTTGAAACTGACCCTTTGGTATGGCTTTCAGCCAATTAGGATGGTGACAACTATCTAATGGAATAAATCCATTCCTGTCTGCACTTGAAATATGTTTTGGTTAATAGTTTGGTCCTGGTCTTTAACCACTTAACCCCCGGACCATATTGCTGCCTTAAGACCAGAGCACTTTTTGCGATTCGGCACTGCGTCGCTTTAACTGACAATTGCGCGGTCGTGCGACGTGGCTCCCAAACAAATTGGCGTCCTTTTTTCCCCACAAATAGAGCTTTCTTTTGGTGGTATTTGATCACCTCTGCGGTTTTTAGTTTTTGCGCTATAAACAAAAATAGAGCGACAATTTTGAAAAAAATGAATATTTTTTACTTTTTGCTATAATAAATATCCCCCAAAAATATATTAAAAAAAAAAACATTTTTTTTCCTCAGTTTTGGCCGATACGTATTCTTCTACATATTTTTCGTAAAAAAAAATCGCAATAAGCGTTTATTGGTTTTTGCGCAAAAGTTATAGCGTTTACAAAAATAGGGGGTATTTTATGGCATTTTTATTATTTTTTTTTACTAGTAATGGCGGCGATCAGTGTTTTTTTTCGGTACTGCGACATTATGGCGGACACTTTTGACACATTTTTGGGACCATTGCCATTTTTATAGCGATCAGTGCTATTAAAATGCATTGGATTACTATTAAAATGCCACTGGCAGTGAAGGGGTTAACACTAGGGGGCGGGGAAGGGGTTAAGTATGTTTCCTGGGTGTGTTCTAACTGTAGAGGGGGTGGCCTCACAAGGGGAAATGACTGATCTTCTGTTAATACATTGTATGAACAGAAGATCAGCATTTCTCCCCCTGACAGGACCAGGAGCTGTGTGTTTACACGCACAGCTCCCTGTCCCCACTCTGTAACAAGCAATCGCCGTGTGCCCGACGGCGATCGAGCCCGCCGGGCACGGGAGCAGGGGCGAGCAGGACTCCGGCGGCGCGCGCCCCTAGTGGCCTGCGCGAGAGCCGACATTATACTACGGGCTCTCGCGCAGGGGAGCCGACCTGCCGCCGTAAAACGGCGGGCGGTCTGTAAGCAGTTAAAGATGACATAAACTTGGATGACCCACTAAACTCCAAAAAAAAATTTTTTATACCTTATTGATTGGAGTTCAGATACAGTATCTCACAAAAGTGAGTACACCCTTCACATTTTTTGTAAATATTTTTATTATCTTTTCATGTGACAACACTGAAGAAATTACACTTTGCTACAATGTAAAGTAGTGAGTGTAAGCTTGTATAACAGTGTAAATTTGCTGTCCCCTGAAAATAACGCAACACAGCTATTAAGGTCTAAACCGCTGGCAACAAAAGTGAGTACAACCCTAAGTGAAATTGTCCAAATTGGGCCCGATTAGCCATTTTCCCTACCCGGTGTCATGTGACTAGATGGAGTTAGAAGGTCTTGGGAGTGAATGGGGAGCAGTTAAATTTGGTGTTATCGCTCTCACTGTCTCATACTGCTCACTGGAAGTTCAACATGGCACCTCATGACAAAGAAAGGATCTGAAAAAAAAGAATTGTTGCTCTACATAAATATGACCTAGGCTATAAGATCGCCAAGACCCTGAAACTGAGCTGCAGCCTGGTGGCCAAGACCATACAGCTGTTTAACAGGACAGGTTTCACTCGGAACATGCCTCATCATGGTCGATCAAAGAAGTTGAATGCATGCTTGGCGTCCTATGCAGAGGCTGTCTTTGAGAAACAGACGTATGAGTGCTGCCAGTGTTGCCTCAGAGGTTGAAGGGGTGGGGGTTCAGCCTGTCAGTGCTCCGACCATACGCTGCACATTGTCGAAAAATTGGTCTGCTTGGCTGTCATTCCAGAAGGAAGCCTCTTCTAAAGATGATGCACAAGAAAGCCTGCTTTTCTTCAGCACACCAAGGACATGGATTACTGGAACCATGTCCTGTAGTCTGATGATACCAAGATAAACTTATTTGGTTCAGGTATGTCAAGCGTGTGTGGCGACAACCAGGTGAGTACAAAGAGAGAGTTGCATGAGTGCTGCCAGCACTGGGGAGCAACAGTTCATTGAGGGAACCATGAATGCCAACATGAGAACTTCTTGTGTTTGCAGAGCTGGCACAACTCTGAGGATAGCAGCCCCCAAGTGCATCACATACCAGTGCCCATGCATCAGAGACTGTTATCATCCAGCAGCTATTGCTGCACATCTTGCCAGAACTACTGTTCAGCATATACTCTTCTCCCGATGCTATGACTTTTTATGAATGCCAACGTGAACTGTGACATACTGAAGCCAAGCATGATCCCCCTCCCTTCGGAGACTGGGCGGCAGGGCAATATTCCAACATAACGACCCCAAACACACCTCCAAGACGGCCACTGCCTTGCTAAAGAAGCTGAGGGTAAAGGTGATGGACTAGCCAAGCACGTCTCCAGACCTAAACACTATTATGCATCTGTGGGGCATCCTCAAACGGAAGGTGTAAGAGCGCAAGGTCTCCAACATCCACCAGCTCCACGTCGTCGTCATGGGAGTAGAAGAGGACTCGGTGGCAACCTGTGAAGCTCTGGTGAACTCCATGCCCAAGAGGGTTAACGCAAAAATGGTGGCCACACAAAATACCAGACACTTTGGGCCCAATTTAGACATTTTCACTTAGGGTTGTACGTCCTTTTTGTTGCCAGAAGTTTAGACTTTAATGGCTGTGTTGAGTTATTTTGAGTGGACAGCAAATTTACACTGTTATACAAGCTGTAATCTCTTCAATGTTGTCACATGAAAATATATACTTACAAAAATGTGAGGGGTTTACTCTACTTCCAGAAAAGGAAGTGGCATTCCTTGGGGGGGGGAAAAAAATTTTGTCCCAGCCTCACCAATATTTTTATGGCCCTTTGGGAAAATTAAAGCCCTCATCACCGTGCCAGTATGTTGTAAATGGTATTTTCCTCCATAGAAAAAATAGTTATGTTCCATACTGAACATCCTGATTACTAGGAACAGCAGATCTCTCTACTCCCGTCAGAATGGAGATCTGCCTGTTTACATTGACAGATCCCCCCCCTTTTTGGCTTTCTGAAGAGCGATTGCAGGTGGATAGCGCGGCTGCGGGCCACACGAATTGGCTCCGTCGGCGCACATCGGGCGCGCGCCCCCATATCTTTTTTAGGCAGCCAAAGTACAATGACGGCGATTCATGCAGCTGTGCCAACCTGGCGCAGTACAGTTGGCAAGTAGTTAAAAAATAAATATTAGGAGCAGGTTTCCCTGGGGGCAGGGGTTAAATAGGGATGCATTCCTCTAGCCTGTTCCTTTGTATTGGACTTCACAGTCCAGCTGGAATCCCTATTGAATGGATTAAAGAGAAAGTGTTGTTTGATATTTAGTTTTCTGACCTATGTGAATGTCTATGAGCATGTGGAACATATTAACCACTCAAAGACCAGCAGCCGCAGTTGTACTGCGGCAGGTTGGCTCTCCCAGGCGAATCGCCATCATTGTACGCCGGACGCTTTAAGAGCTCTAGGAGGCGCAACGCCGGAGCTGATGTGCGTGGCTGATGGCCGCTATGTCCGCCGGCAACCTGCGATCGTAAAACAATGGGGATTTGTCAATGTATACCAATCAATATACGCTTATTGTGATTTTTGTTTGTTTTATTTACCAAAAATATGTAGAATAATACATATGGGCCTAAACTGATTAAGAATTTTTTTTTTTTTTAGATATAGCAAAAAATATTGTTTTTTTTCAAAATTGTAAGCCTTTTTTGTTTATAGCGCAAAAAAGTGCAGAGGTGATCAAATGCTACCAAAAGAAAGCTCTATTTGTTGAAAAAAAGGACATAAATATGGTTTGGGTACAGCACAGTCAGGTACCATGTACCCAAACCAAATTTTTTTTTGTCCCTTTTTTTTTTTTTTTCTACTGTTGGTGTAAACGATGCAGTGCTGTATTGCAAAAAAATGGCCTGGTCCTTAAGGGGCAAATCCTCTGGTCCTTAACAAGTTAAGGCAGTGGTCATCAACCCAGTCCTCAGGGCCCACTAACAGGCCAGGTTTTATGCGAAACCTTGGGGAGATACAGACTAGAATACTGCAATCACTGAGCAGCAAATTATATCACCTGTGATGTATTTCAGCTATCTTGCAAACCTGGCCTGTTAGTGGGCCCTGAGGACAGGGTTGATGACCACTGAGTTAAGGGATCTTTTGGGTGCATATTTCATTTTAATTTAATGTTATGTTCCCCGATTTTGTTAATTCTACCCCACTGAGATTAAAAATGCCTCTTCACATGTAATCTTTCTTTTTTTGGGGAATGGCTCCACTTTCAAACCCTACAATCCTTTCTTAGTCTTTCTTCCTTTTTTGTTCTATCACTTCCATACAAAATGATCTGTTTTATTTCATACATTTTAAAAAAGACCATCAAAAAGACATTCATGAGGGTGCAACATCTTTTGTGTCAAAGAAAAAAATGACTTACACATCCTGCAGATAAGGAAGGAGAAACTGGTTCCAAATAAACAAGATTACTTAAATGAGATGGATAACCTCTAATCAGATGAGGAAACATATATACCATTCTTGAAAGACCCTACTAATCTATATAAAGGGCAACTAAATAATATGATCCAGGATGGATATAGAAAGGGTATACTCACTAAAAAGGAGCAAGAATTCCTCCGGCACCCAGGAGGATGCCTACTATTTATTACTTACCAAAAGTACATAAATTATTACACCCGCCACACCAACCTATAGTCGGTGGCATAGATTCGGTCACCCCTCGCATAGGGAGGTTTGTAGATAATTTTTTGCAACCCTTGGGGACAAAAACTCCAGCCTTCTTAAAAGATTCCATGCAAATTATCAATGAAATTCCAGCTCTAACTTTGGAGGAGGGCACACTGCTGGTGACACCAGAGCTCTCTTCCCTATACACTATCATTCCCCATATGATAGGTTATCAAGCGGCTAGATATTTTCTTGTAAAAGATAAATCCTTAGATGTTCCACAGATGGGAGTTTATTTTGAGGTTGTTCTAATTCGCTATGTATTTTGAGGTTGTTCTAATTCGCTATGGAACATAACTATTTTTTTTTCTTTGAAGGAGAATACTATTTACAACATACTGGTGTGGCTATGGGTCCCCCCGCCTCCTTTTCTGGCGTTGCTACATATACAACTTATTATTTTTATGAAAAGGAAACAAAAACTCAATACATGAATATGAGATACTGTAACTAAACTCCAATGGTTTATAAAATGTACTTATGAGTTTAGTGGGTCATTTAAGTTTTTTTTTTTCTCCCTCTCTAGTCTGGGCACTTAAACCCCCTTCCTAACCAGATCAATTTTCAGCTTTCGGTTCTCTCACATTTTGAATGACAATTACTCAGTCATACAACATTGTACTCATATGACATTTTTGTCCTTTTTTTCACACAAATAGAGCTTTCTTTTGGTGGTATTTAATCACCATTGGGTTTTTTATTTTTTGCGCTATAAAAGAAAAAGACTGAAAATTCTGTAAAAAAAAAAAAATTCTCGTTTCGGTTATAAAATTTGTAATTTTTCATCATAAATTTTGGCCAAAATTGATACTGCTACATACCTTTGGTAAAAAAAAAAAGTACAAATTTGTGTATATTATTTGGTCTTTCTGAAAGTTAGAGTCCACAAGCTATGGTGCCAATATCTGAAAATTGATCACACCTGAAGTACTGACGGCCTATCTCATTTCTTGAGACCCTAACGTGCCAGAAAAGTACAAATACCCCCCAAATGACCCCTTTTTGGAAAGAAGACATTCCAAGGTATTTAGAAAAAGGCATGGTGAGTTTTTTTTAAGTTGTAATTTTTTGCCACAATTCTTTGCAAAATCAAGATTTTTTTTTTTTCAACACAATTTTCATATTGGCAGGTTATTTCTCACACACAGCATATGCATACCACAAATTACACCCCAAAACACATTCTGCTATTACTCCAGAGTATGGCGATACCACATGTGTGAGACTTTTACACAGCGTGACCACATAGAGAGGCCCAACATGCAAACAGCACCTTCAGGCGTTCTGGAGCACCCAAGCCAATTCTGACATTTCTCTCCTACATGTAAAAATAATCATTTATTTGCTAAAAAAAATTACATAGAACCCCAAAACATTATATATGTTGTTTTTTTTTTTTAGCAAAGATCCTAGAGAATACAATGGCGGTCATTACAACTTTTTATCTCGCATGGTATTTGCGCAGCAATTTTTCGAACGTGTTTTTTTGTGTTTTTTTTACTTTTGTGCTTAAAAAAAACAAAACAGTAAAGTTAGCCCAATGTTTTTGCATAATGTGAAAGATGAACTTACGCAGAGTAAATAGATACCCAACATGTCACCCTTCAAAATTGCACACACTCGTGGAATGGCGCCAAACTTCGCTACTTAAAAATCCCCATAGGCGACGCTTTAATTTTTTTTTATTGGTTACATGTTTTTAGTTACATAGGAGGTCTAGGGCCAAAAGTATTGCTCTCGCTCTAACGTTCGCAGCGATACTTTACATGTGTAGCTTGAACACCGTTTTCATATGTCGAAGGGAATTACGTATGCGTTTTACTTCTGCATGCAAGCACACGGGGACAGGGGCGTTTTAAAAAAAAAATAATAATGTATTGTTCATTTTACTTTATTTTAGTTTGACACTTTTTTTCCTCAAAAAAACATTGTTTGATCACTTTTATTCCTATTATAAGGAATGTAAACATCCCTTGTAATGGGAATATAGCATGACAGGTCCTCTTTACAATGAGATGTGGGGTCAATAAGACCCCACATCTCACCTCTAGGCTGGGAAGCCTGAAATAAAATAAAAAAAATCAATGAACCTGGCTTTGACCGTATCGGTGAGTCGGTAGAAGCACTGAAGGGTATTGGGAGGGGGGGGGGGACGTATTGCAGGGCATTTGCAGAGTATTGCACAGGGTATTTGCAGGGTTGGCTGAGCACGGAGGGATGGATGGCTGGATCTGTGACTGCAATTGTCACAGATCCAGCCCACAGCACTGCTGCTGACATCCGATCCCTCCCCTCTCACACTGTACCGATTGGTACAGAAAGGGGAGGGAGGAACCGGCGTCATCACATGACGCCAGTTTGTTTACAAGTGATCGCTCCATCATTTGACGGAGCGATCACGTGGTAAACGGCCGCTATCAGTGGCAAATTACTGTGATCCGTGATGCTCCGGGTCTAAAGACTATTAACCAAAAACATATTTCAAGTTCACAGACAGGAATGAATTTATTCTATTTGATCGTTGTCACCATCCTAATTGGTTAAATGCTATACTAAAGGGTCAATTTCAAGGTATTAAAAGAAATTGCTCTAAAATGGATGACTTTAAATCCCAAGCCAATGTATTAAATTAATTTGTAGAAAAGGGATATGACCCGAAAATCTTGGGAAAGGAAATACAAGATGTCTACTCTCATAAAGAGAGAGATTTTTGAACCCTCCAAAAAAAGAGAACAAGCTAATATAACAATAAGTTTGAATGGGCCTTTAGAACCACCTTCTCTTTTAAGCATTGGTGGGTTAACAAAACTATTAAAAAAACATTGTCTAATCCTGAAAAATGCTAAGATCTTGGAACCCAAACTCTCAGAAATACCTAACGTCATCTATAGAAAAACCAAGACTTTAAAAGATGTTTTGGCACCTAGTGTAATAGACCCTCCCTCAAAAATCTCTGTTTGGGGGGGTCTTAAAGGCTTTTTCCCTTGCAAAAGATGCAAAGTATGTAAAAACTCTAAGACTATGAAAACCTCCCCCTTTACATCACATGTTACCTCTAACTCGGTAATGGTAAACCTATGGCACTCGTGCCACAGCTGGAATGCAGAGCCCTCTCCGTGCAGACGCCAGCTTACGGATTCCCCGCCAGGCAGTCGCTTGCTCTGGCGAGCCGACCCTCTTATGTCAGTGGCGTCTGCCGGGGGGTGGGCAGCCAGTCATCTCGCCCCAGGTGTGACATTTGGGGGGGGTGTAAAGTTATTCCTCTGCCATCCCGAGGGTATGTGCCACAGTTTATTGCATTCCCCGAACCCCTACAGTTTTGGTTAGGCTTTCGGCATGCCTCTCTTCGGCACCCTATTTCAGCTCCCCCTGCCCCAGGACTTCTTTGGGCCAGCCTGTGACTCTGCGACCTGTGGAGAGGGAGGGGCGGTACTTTGAGCAGATCATGACAGTGGTAGAGGTGTAGTGGCTGCAAGCTGACCTCCTGGCGGTGGGGATACCAAGGAGAGGCTGGATGTCAGGGACGCCTGCAATACTACCCGCCTGGTACTGGGGGGGAGCTGGATGATGAGGCCATGGAAAGGTATGGAAGATGATGGATCCTACGATCTACATTGTACTGTGTGTGCGTGGGGGGGGTGAGTAGTGCAGGAAGTATGTATCAGGTAGGTTAATGTAGGGGTCAAGTAGTACTGTCAGTGCATTACATAGGTTGAAAAAATACACAAGTCCATCCAGTTCAACCATAAAAAATATCGTACAATCCAATATACCCAATTCTATACCCACAGTTGATCCAGAAGAAGGCAAAAAAAAACAGCAGAGCATGATCCAAGTTGCTACAGCAGGGGAAAAAATTCCTTCCTGATACCCCGAGAGGCAATCGGATTTTCCCCCGATCAACTTTACCTATAACCCAGTTATATTGTGTACATTTAGGAAAGTATCCACACCTTTCTTAAAGCAATCTACTGAGCTGGCCAGAACCACCTCTGAAGGGAGTCTGTCATATTTTCACAGATTTTACTGTGAAGAAACCTTTCCATATTTGGAGATTAAGGGCCAGATCCACGTACATCGGTGCATATATAGGCCGGCGTAGCGCATCTCATTTCCGCTACGCCGGCTCAACTTAGAGAGGCAAGTACCGTATCAGAGTATTTGCGTCCAACGTTGCACCGGCGCGACGTAAATTCCTAGGCGTAAGCCGGCGTAATTCAAAGTAGGAAGGAAGTGGGCGTGTTCCATTGAAATGAACCGTGACCCCATGCAAATGAACGGCCAAACGAACGGCGCATGCGCCGTGACGCTGACTATGTCCCGCGCCTCTCTGCGCATGCTCAGAACTAGGCCCGGCTTAATCCCTGAGATACGCCCAGGGCATAAATGCGCCCGTCCAGTGCAAAAGTACATCCGCTTGTTTCCCCCCCTGAAGCAAGGTACTTTTGTTGGTTGGTTATTGCTGTTTTTTTTTTAGCCATGTCTGCTCCAGCTGCTGAGAAGAGAAGGAAGTTGAACTATTCTCGCCAGGAGAAGGAGGTGATTATCAGGGCCATGTCCCAGTTTGATGTCTTCCTCCATGGTGCAGAGAGTGCCAACACCACCAAGGCCAGGAGGACAGAGATCCTGTCGCAGACTGCGGCTGATGTGAATGCTTTGGGCTACGATGTCAGGACCCCAATGACATTCAAAAAAAGATTAATGATCTGCGTCGCCTGGTCAAAGGTAAGATGGCGAGGATGAGGGCTCATGCCAGGGGCACTGGAGGGGGACCAGCAACTACCTTGAGGCTCACTCCTGAGGAGCAGGTGGTTGCCCAGTGCCTCCACAGGCATCAAGTGGAGGGAGTTGATGGCTTTGACTCCGTTGAGGATGCCTTGAGGACAGGTAAGTGTGTTTTATCTCCTATCTGGTGTGTAGCATGTGTGGGGTGGAAGGGAACATGTGACAAGTGTGTGGATCCTCCAACATGTGAATGTTTTGTGTCATCCACAGATGTGCAGGAGGGTGCTAGGCCACCTGATGCCGGTGGCCAGTCCACACCATCCCCCGGACATCAGTCAGAGTCTGACCCCCTGGCAAGCCAGGAGTCATCAGTGGAGGGGAGTGGCCACACCTCTCCTCTGGAGGTGGTTGAGGAGGAGGTGACCAGTGGTAACAAGGTCCGCCTCTATTTGGAGGAGTCTCCCCCTGTGGCTGCGACCAGTCAGCCCTCCATCAGGGGTAGCCCCTCTGGGGCCTCCCCCAACTGTGCTTCCCCCTCAAGGGTCTCCCTTTCTCCACGGCGCCAAGCCTCTTCTGGCCACAGGAAGGCGACCAGGAAAACTAGGGGGATGTCTGATGTTCTCCCGAAACACCTCAGGAGGGACCAGACCCGCCATCTGGGTGAGGTGGCCATGCAGATGAAGCGCATGGCAGACAGCATGGCCTCCTATGCTACCATGACCGAAGCTGTCCAGGACGTTGGCGCAAATTCTGCTGCTGGGGGATCTGCAGGCCTTATGGATGAGGTCCAGTGCTTTAACTGGGCCGGAACGCGGCGGTACTCAGTACCGCCACTTCCAAAAATGGCCCTGGAGAGTACCAGCACCTCTCCGTGCGCCCAGTACGTGGGTTTCCCGTACCGGAACGCAGCCCCAGGCCAGGAATATGATGATCAGTGGCGGAACTACCGCCATAGCGGGCGCTATGGGGCCCGCAGCCGAGTGGGGCCCGCTGATGGGGAGGCAGATCGGTGCGCTTTGACAGTTACAGAACCGATGCTGTGTATCTCTCCCTCCTGTCGGCATCATTTCTGTAACTGTCACAGCGCACCGATCTGCCTCCCTGTTCTAGCCACATGTGATCCTCCTATAGGTGCCTGGTCTCCCCCCAGCGCTGCCTGCTTTCCTCTCCCTAAAAGCTGGGGGACACTGTGAGAGCGGGGGAGGGCTTTCCTGTCTTAATGCACAGGCACTTCTGTGAACTGCCCAGGGGTCCTAGGTGCATGGGGGGCCTTTGAAGTTTCCTCCCAGCAGGTTCGGGCAGCAGTGGTAACAGGTCTCCTCGAGTTGGCTTTACAGGTCAGTTCTGGCTGTGTCTGCAATGCTCTCTCTCTCTCCCTGGCATCTTCCTCAGCCACTATCTGGCCGGCCGTCCTGCTCCCTGTCATCCTCACACAGATCCATTCATCTTTGCCTGTCACACTGCTCCTCTCAGATGGTTGTTATCTCTCCCCCTCCCTTCCCTGACTTTTCCCTGCAGACACTTTACCTTCACACATGTGTGTGTGTGTCCCAGGATCTACAAACATTACAAATGTCTGGAACAGTGGCGGCTGGTGCTCAAAATGGGGGGGGGGGGCGCAACAAAAAAAAAATTGAAGCCTCACTGTGCCCATCACATGCAACCACTGTGCCATGCCACCAAATGCAGCCACTGTGCCATCAATTGTCACCACTGTGCCATGCCATCAAACAGCAACTGTGCCATCAATTGTCACCACTGTGCCATGCCATCAAACGCAGTCACTGTGCCATGCCATCAAACGCAGCCACTGTTCCATCAATTGTCACCACTGTGCCATGCCATCAAATGCAGCCACTGTGCCCCTCAATTGTTGCCACTGTGCCAATTGTCACCACTGTGCCCCATGATGCCACTGTGCCCATTGTCACCACTGTGCCCCATGATGCCACGGTCCCCAATGATGCCAATGTGCCCATTGTCACCACTGTGCCCCATGATGCCACTGTGCCAATTGTCACCACTGTGCCCCATGATGCCACTGTGCCCATTGTCGCCCCTTTCCCTGTAAAAAGCACTTACCTGAATTTAGCATTTATGTTCAGTAGCTATTTCTACAGTAGCTCTTTTTCAGGGTACTTTCTAAGGGTATTTTCATGTTCAGTATTGAAGGGGGGGGAGCACCGGCGCCTAATAGAGTACCGGCACCTCTTTTGGCCCACTTAAAGCACTGATGAGGTCCACGCCCTGGCAGAGGCTGTCAGGGAAAACACTGCTGCCATCCAGGTGGAGGGGAGGCAGTCCAGGCTGCTGCAGGCCGACACAAATGCGGTCCTCACCCACATCGCCCTGGCGTTGGAGGGCAGGCCGCCAGCCGTGGAGAGACCAGGGGATGCTCCTCCTCCTCATGTTTCCCCCCCCCATGAGAGGCCGTGGCAGGCGTGGGGCACGTCAGCGCCGCTGATGGTTTTTTTTGTGTTTATTTTTTTTAACTCAGGTTATGATTTTTTTTTTTATAGCCCAAGCACACGGTCAGTAGTACAGGCTACAGTGTGACTGGTGTTTGAATGTGGGGGTGACATTCCTGCCGGAAAGGGGTGTCACCCTCGGTCGTCGGGGAGAAGTGATCCTCAGGACCGTGTGAATGTGGTATGAATGGACAGCAACATAATTGGAGCCTTGACGTGGCTTGCTGCTCCCAAGTCCTGCATTGTGGACTTGGACTTATCCAATGTGATGAGGATGTGGGGTGTGTGCTAGGGACCACAGTGGTGTGCATGCGTGCATTCTCCTTGTGCCATGATGAATGTGTGTGTTTAACGTGCAAAGATGCCTACTGTGAGGCATCTCCTGACTGCTCTTCCCTCAGCAGACGGGGTAGCCTCAGTTAGGGGGGAAATGTCTGGTTCGGGGGTCAGGTTATTACGTATGTCAATCTCCAGGCCCTTTCTCACTGCAAAGTTGGGCAGCATGCAACATGCACCGATGATCTGGCACACAAAGTTTGGGGAATACAACAGGGTCCCCCCGGACCTATCCAGTCATCGGAAACAGGACTTCAGGAGGCCAAAGGTGCGTTCCACCACTGCACGGGTACGTATGTGTGCATCATTGTATCTTCTCTCTCCTGTGGTTTGGGGATCCCGGAATGGAGTCATGAGATGGGGCCCAAGTGCATATGCCGCGTCACCTGGAAGGGAAAAGACAGGAGGATGTTAGTCGTGCATGTGCCCCTCGTGATGTCTGCATCATGGGGTCGGACGGTCATGCCTGACTCCCATGTCACTCACCAACCAGCCAGCTGTTTCCGTACACGTTCTGTTCGAATTCTGTTGGGATGGGGATTTGACGGTATATGTAGCTGTCGTGGCTGGACCCTGGGTGTTTGGCACAGACGTGCCATATGAGGCATTGGGCATCGGCTATCACCTGTACGTTGATGGAATGCCAATGCTTACGATTGTGGTATATGTGCTCTGTGTCACGGGGGGCCGTAGTGCCACATGTGTGCAATCAATGGACCCCACGGTGCGTGGGAATCTTGCAATACTGTAGAAATCATGCATTGCCTTCTGCCGCAGATGCTCATGGGTGGGTCTGACGATGTGGTGGGCCATGCCTCTGAGGATTGTGGGGACAACCTGGTGCACACATTTGCTCATGGAGGATTGTGCCATCCCAGCCACTTGTACACTGGAACGAGCCACTGGCAAGGAAATGGAGTGTTGCCAGTACCTTGACCAGTGGCTCCACTGCATGTGAGCGGTGTGTCTGGCTGGTGATGTCATATTTCAGGGTTGTGGCTAATTCCAGGATGGCATCAGGGCTGAATCTGAAGATGCAATACACCTCTGAATCCCCTATGCCAAATACGTTTAGGCGCAGTCGGTATATCCGCTCCCGTGCCCTCCTCCTACGCGCCTGTGAAGCCAGTAGTATAGCTATGACCATGGATGCCCCATGGCATGTTGGCATACAGATTGTTGTCCTGCAAGTGTGGATGCTCAGCTCGTCCGTAATGGTGCTGCTAAAGCTGCTCTCCAGCTGACCTGTGCATGTCTGCTGCTGACTTACCATGGGCGTCCGCTCCATAGGGCAAGGGAGGGTGGTTGCCCCCCCCTGGAATCGCCAGGAGCAGGGCTGGACTGGCCCTGGGGCCGCTTTAAGCACTGCAGTGCTCTCCTCCCTCTGTCCTCGGCGCTTGTATTGTATGTCACAGAGCTGGGTCTGTGTGTAAGGTCCCGCCCCCCTAGTTCGGCTCCTCTGATCGTCTTCTAGTGTTCCACATGAGGTTGGGAAGGTATCAGCGCTTTCCTGATTCAGTCTGCATGTATACAACTTTCCCTCTCCTGGACAGCGTCTTCCCTCCCCCCTCTCCAGTCATTTCTATCCTGCTTTCACTTTCACAGTGTCCCGATGTTTGTGGGAGATCACCACCTCGGCCCCCCCTCCCCCAGCCTCCTGTTATCTCTCCCTGCTTTAGACAATCTATTCCTGCTCTGTATAGTGACCCCCCCCCTCCTCTCCTGTGCTCTTCTCTCGGACCCCCTCCTCTCTCTACCTGCACAGCAAAACGGAGTGATGTTTTCTCCTGTCTCTGTGCTGCTGAACCTGCCTCTACTCAGCCCAGCCAACAGGTAATAACAGTGACACTTTCGGGCTTCATATCAATGCTAATTGTGAAGACAAGACAACTGTTATTTCAGATTCTATTTTTAGTAGGGGCCCATTCACAAGGGGTGCAAACATGCATCTCTTATGCAGGGCTGGCATTTATCAGCACAGGGGGTACATAGGTGTTGTGCACATCCCTGTGTCATCACCCCATTCATATCTACTAGGATGTGAGGCTGCATGGACACAGCCTATATGTATCCTAATATGACATGCAGGTGCTGGTCCCTATAGAAGTGAATGGGATGCTGGCACAGAGATGGCACACAATGCCCGTACATCCCTGTGCTGAAAAGAGAGGACACAGGACACACATGTCTGCACCACATGCGAGTGTGGGCCCTAAAGAATTAGTGTGCACGGAGGCTAGCTCCCCAGGCATACGAAGACAGGAGCTACTAAACCTGCCCATTGATGGATGGAAATGTAACGGGTCAAGCAAGGACCGGACAAATTTTAATCCTTCTGTAGTCATTCTTGCTAAAGAGACATCAATTTAATGATCAACTTCTCTCAAGCCAGCAGAAATGTTTCTTTAGATTTGTAGCTCCGACATCGATGTCTCAGCGGAAAGGGTTCCCTTACCCACCTTAGTTGTGTGGATTGGGGGATCCATTCAATTTTTCAGACAAAAATAAAAACGTTTTTATCTATGGCCAGCCTCGAGCTTACCATACGTTATACAATCTGATTGTACAATATCTTTTGGATCTACCACCAACTATGTAGTACAAAGGCCTGCCTGATTGGATACTACTTAAATTAATTGTTTAGGTTGTCCATATATTAAATAGTTTTTGTAAATCTAAAGGAGATTGTGCAGAGATTGTACAATCAGATTGTATAGTGTTCTTGTGCATGAGTACTAACAGTGGCAAATGTTTTCCCTGTTATCTTTATTCTCACCTATGCAGATTTGTTTACCCAGGAACTTGGTCTTTGTGTCTAGGGTTGCACCAATACCTGTTTTGTACCAACAATACTTGTGCTCAAGTACTCGCTGATACCAGTTGCCAATACCTTTGCGGTGCGATTTGAGCCCATACGAAATGACTGGGCTTAAATCGCACTGTAAAGAATCACATGTGATTTGAACAGGAATGTGGTGCGATTCCTGTCTGAATCACATGTGGTTTCCTGCACCACTCCTGTGTGAACCCTGGCTGAAGTCATTATGACAAGCCGGGGTTAACACAGGAGCGGTGTGAGAAAGAGCATGTGATTCAGACAGGAATCGCACCACATTCCTGTTCAAATCACATGTGATTCTTTACAGTGCGATTTAAGCCCAGTCATTTCGTATGGGCTCAAATCGCACCGCAAAGGTATTGGCAACTGGTATCAGCGAGTACTTGAGCACAAGTATTGTTGGTACAAAACAGGTATTGGTGCAACCCTAGTGTGTACCCAGCTTTAGACAATGTGTCCGTAGACTAGAGTTGTAGCCTACAGCATAGTTTCTAGTTGTCCCTTATTTAGAGTGCCTGTCCCTCTTCTGGAATCAAATCTATTTGTCCCTCATTCCGAAAGGTTCCTCTTAAATAAATATAAAATATAGTGTAGTGTTTCAGTAAAGGGAAAGGGGTGCTGTGTAATATAAAGGGGTCCAGTGTTGCAGGGTGCTGTGTAACGTAAAGGGGGCCAGTGTTGCAGGGTGCTGTGTAACGTAAAGGGGGCCAGTGATGCAGGGTGCTGTGTAATGTAAAGGGGGCCAGTGATGCAGGGTGCTGTGTAATGTAAAGGGGGCCAGTGATGCAGGGTGCTGTGTAATGTAAAGGGGGCCAGTGATGCAGGGGGCTGTGTAATGTAAAGGGGGCCAGTGATGCAAGGGGCTGTGTAATGTAAAGGGGGCCAGTGATGCAGGGGGCTGTGTAATGTAAAGGGGGCCAGTGATGCAGGGTGCTGTGTAATGTAAAGGGGGCCAGTGATGCAGGGTGCTGTGTAATGTAAAGGGGGCCAGTGATGCAGGGGGCTGTGTAATGTAAAGGGGGCCAGTGATGCAGGGTGCTGTGTAATGTAAAGGGGGCCAGTGATGCAGGGTGCTGTGTAATGTAAAGGGGGCCAGTGATGCAGGGGGCTGTGTAATGTAAAGGGGGCCAGTGATGCAGGGGGCTGTGTAATGTAAAGGGGGCCAGTGATGCAGGGGGCTGTGTAATGTAAAGGGGGCCAGTGATGCAGGGTGCTGTGTAATGTAAAGGGGGCCAGAGGTGCAGTTGTGGAGACAAAAGAGATATTAAAAATATGCAGGGGGCACAGTGGGGTGTTTTTTACATTTTAACATGGGGGGTCGCTTCTAACCCCTGCCAGCGGTCAAAGAAAGGGTAAAATGCGACTGTGTATTACCGCTGCCTTAGCGCCCCCCTCTGAAAATATTTCAGCGGACGCCCATGTGACTTACCCCTGCTTTATGAGGGGTAACTTTAGGCCGGACGTACAACTTACGCGCGGCGCGCGTAGCCCGCACGTACGTTGGTGGATCGCCGTATCTCCCTTATTTGCATATTTGAATAGCAAATCAATGGTGCATCCAGCGTATATATGCGCCGGCGCAGAAAAGTTACGTTGGTCGGAAAAAGACGATTTTAAGGCGTATCTAGTTTTGTGGATACGGCGCATAGTTACACCGGCGTATATATACACTTACGCCGCGCATCTCGAGATACGCTGGCGTAAGTGCTTTGTGGATCTGGCCCTAAATCTTTTAAAGTGTGCCACCTTGTCTTTTGTGTTGACCGTTAAGTGAATAACCCAACACCAAGTTCACTATATGGACCCCTTATATATCTGTACATGTTGATCATATCGACCCCTATTCCCCTCTTCTCAATAGAGAATAAATTCAGTTCCTCTAATCTTTCCTCATAGCTGAGCTCCTCCATGCATCTTATGAGTTTGGTTGCCCTTCTCTGCACTTTCTCCAGTTCCCTGATATCCTTTTTGAGAACTGGTGCCAAAAACTGAACTGCATATTCCAGATGAGGTCTTACTAATGATTTGAACAGGGCCAAAATTATATTTCTCTTCCGTTCATGGACGGACACAGCGGCCTTTGACCTTAGGGTATTGTATCATTCCTTCCAGGAGAGACTAGGCAGAAAACAGCACTTTAAAAACACTTTCCTCAGTACAGCTCCTCCCAGGGGGCGTGGTCCCTTGGGTATAACCCACTCTCTGACTCAGCAGCTCCAGTTTTTTTTTTCTGCCTAGCGTCAGGAGTAGACATGGCCTTCTGGAGTCCATGTACTCTGGAATTTTTTTGTGATATTTTTCGCTTTTATTTTGTATTGTTCCTGAATTTTTTTTGAATCCTGAGATTCTACTATCAACTGCCAACTGGGTGACAGGCTGGGTCTCGACCCTTGTAGTCCCCCCATGTTCGGCCATCGAGCGTGTGCTGGCCCTCAGCTCAGCTCTGGGTCGTCCATAACATGCCCCGTTGCTCCAGGGGTGGCCGGGGAACTACATGTTCCAGGGCACACATATGACTGGTCTCTATGGCTTTGTCACAGTGTGTCTGGCCGACAGCCCTGCCGTTTAGCGGACGTTGGTTCTGTCCGGAATGCCTCCAGCCGGAGTCGCAGCTGTTTTTTCCTGCATACAGCGGCCATCTTGGAAAAGTCTTGGCCTCTAGTGCCTGAAATAGCGCAGCAAAAGCCCGCGAATCACTTCCTGAGGGACAGCGCAGCCAGCGCTTCTCAGCGCTTCAGCTACCACTACAACTGGGCGGGTGGTGAGTTCCCTGGGGGCCCCCTGTTCTCTGTTTTGCAGCCGGGAGGGTGACCGGTGGGTGTCTGCCTTGCAGTGCTAAGGAGGCATAAGCGGTGGGTCAACACAAAAGACGCTCCCTTTGAGGAAGAGGCTTCTACCCCAACCATGCCTGAGTTAACCCTTAGTGCCCCTGCCACCTCTGTAGAGGCGATGACGGCAGTCCTTGAGGCGTTTCTCGCCAGGATTGAAGCGACAAGTGGCCAGAAGGGGGGTAAAAAGCGCCCCCTCCCTGTGCCTGCTTCTGGGGATGTCTCTGACACAGAATCAGGCCCTGCTATTGCGTATGGCTCTGGTTCTGTCATGTCAGATGATGCAGGCTTAGCCCACGGGGACAGTGAGGATGACTTTGCTTCAGGGTCAGCGCATGATGAGGAATTTGTTGGAGCTCTTATCACTGCGGTGCGGGATACTCAAAAACTTGAGGATTTGGCAGAGGTATCAGATGTGCCGGTCCCTTTCGGGTTCCGCAAGCCACCCCGCACCGCAAAAGTGTTTCCTTGTGTTCCATATCTGGACAAATTGTTGTACAAGGAATGGAATAAGCCGCAGGAAGTTTTTGCTGTTCCAAAATACTTTGCGACCCGTTATCCCTTTGAGGAGGACTTTTTAAAAAAGTGGGTCTCTCCTCCGTCAGTGGACCCCCCTGTGTCCAGACTGAGTAAAGCCACCACGTTGTCTGTGGAAGGGGCTCCCGCCTTTAAGGACCCCGCAGATAGGAGAGCGGAGGCTGTGGCCCGCTCTATTTTCACAGTAGTGGGTTCGGCAGTGAGACCGGTTTTGGCCGGGACTCTGGTGTCGCAGACACTTACCGAACGGGCAAAGATCTTGTTACAGGAGCTGGAGGCGCAGAATGCTTCCCGAGACCTGTGTAGACCTGGCTAAACAGTTGGTTCAGGGCCTGAAGTTTGTCTGTGAGTCGGCCCTGGATACGCTCCCTTTGCTCTCCAGGGCCTCTGCCTACGCGGTGGTACTACGTCGCCTTTTGTGGCTGAAGTGTTGGTCGGCGGACCAGTCCTCAAAGAAGGCTTTGGTGGATTTATCCTTTAAGGGTGAACAGATTTTTGGGGCGTCCCTGGATGACATCATAAAGGATGCCACAGGTGGCAAGAGCACACTGCTCCCACAGTCTGGGAAGGGCAAGGAGCCTTGCCATAAACAAGGGCCCTCCTTTACTACCCCCATGCGTTTTTTTTCACCCGCCCAGTGTGGCAGGAAAACGTTTTCAAGGTGCAGGGCAGAAGCGCACCTGGTACCGCAAGCCTAACAAGCCTGCGGACAAACCTGCTTCCGCATGAAGGTCTGCCCCTGCCCGTGTCTCGGGTGGGGGGCCGCCTTCGCGAATTCACGGCTCGCTGGAGGTCTCTTCTTTCCGACCGCTGGGTTTGCGAGGTGGTTTCCTCGGGGTACAAGATAGTTTCTCTCTTGTCCACCAAACAGATTTTTTCCTTCCAACCTCCAGCTTCCTCCGGATCACCGGAGGGATCTGTCAGGGGCTGTCCAGGATCTACTGGTCAGGGGAGTGATTGTGCCGGTTCCCTCGATGGAACGGTTTCAGGGGTTTTACTCCAATCTGTTTGTAGTCCCCAAGAAGGAAGGGGTCCGTTCAATCCTGGACCTCAAGGCCCTCAATTGTTTTGTCAAAGTGCAAAAATCCTGATGCATTTACTATTATTTTCTTTGCCTTTTCTACCCCCATTTTTTGAACACCTTACCTGCTGTTTTTTGAATCCTCCATCCTGATTCGGGATCACCTGATATGTTTGTTCTGTGCGGTTGCGGACGGCAGCCAGCGTCTAAGGATCTCTACCACTTCTCAGGGATTGTTGTTGGGGGGTTTGAGTCATGGCCACCCAGCCTTGCAATTTTGGTTTTGGGAACAAAGCTCTCATATGTTTGGGTTTGGAAGCCGGGAGGGTTAGGGTGGGTTGGGCTGTTCAGGGACTTTTGTTCGGGACTGTTTTTGTGTTTTTTGCACTTTTTCTGAAATGCTGGTACTTGTTGCATGTCTATCTATGGGCCGGACTAGCTGGCCTTGCTACTATGCACCTGATACTATGTATTGCTGGAGCATTGTTATATGTTTCTGACTTACTCCTTAGTGTACGCATCCCTCGTGGTGCGTCGGGCGCCAGTTTCTGGCCACTCCCGGCGTGCGGCGAGGAATGGGTTCCTCCAGCCATACACTACATGCTTTTTCATGTCTAAATTACGTTTTGTGTCGTGGAATGTACGGGGGCTTAATTCAAAAGTGAAAAGATCGTTGATGTTTGAATATTTGGCACGTCATAATCCGCATGTGATCCTACTCCAGGAAACCCACCTCCAGGGCTCTAGAGTAATGGCCCTTAAGCGGGCGAAAATCGCTTATGCTCTCCACTCCACATACTCTACTTATGCCAGAGGCACTTCCATCCTTATTGCCAAATCTGCACCAGTTAGCATTAAACATGTTAAGCTTGATCCTAATGGTTGCTTTGTGATTGTTGTGATAGAATTCATGGGTAAACCATATACGGTAACTAGCTTATATGCTCCGCCCCCATTCACTAAAGTATTCTTTGAGCGGGTAATGAACTCCATATTGGCGATAGCGGAGGGTCCCTTATTGATAGCGGGTGACTACAATACAGTATTGGATAATTCCATAGATAGGTTGCGTTGCTCTACACTACCTCCCACCCCCTTGGGATCCCTTTTAACTCAATTTGACTTGGTGGAGGTCTGGAGGTGGAAGCATGCGGATGGGAGGGAGTATTCTTGTCATTCTGAGTCTCACGGTACTCTATCCCGTATTGATTTATGTTTGGTCTCATCAGATCTGTTGAATTCGGTGACTGAGGTCAAGTACCTCCCTAGGGCGGTGTCTGATCATTCCCCTTTATTGGTGGACCTTGCCCTGGGCACCTCTCCCTCCTCCTATCGAGTGTGGCGGCTGAGCCCGTTATGGTTGGCGGATGAGGTTGTGGTGAACCAGTGTATGACAGAGATGGGTTCTTACTGGGTGACTAACAGGCAGACTGCCTCAGTTCCGATGGTGTGGGACGCCTTTAAGGCCACCACACGTGGCTCTTTTGCTGCGGCCTTTGGTCAGACGCGTAAGGCCTCGCTATCGAGACTGACAGATGCAGAGAGGTCTCTCAGAGAGGCAGAGGCCGCTTATTCAGCGACCCCCTCTCCTGAGACACACGCCGCTTGGAAGCATGGGGCCAGGGAACTGGACCTGGTGCTTTTGGAGCGTACTCAGAAGAAGCTGCTGTATCAGAATCAGAGGATCTTTGAGTTTGGGGATAAAAATAGTCGCCTCCTGGCGTATCTCTCCAGACCGGACTACCAGCCTTGTAGTATTTAATAATAGGGAGGGTAGTGCTGCGCTAATGGGTGGTGGATGGGTGGGTGTATGGGCAAGTGGGGGAAGGGAATGGAAGATGGTATAACTGAAAGTGGGAACAGTGTAACCAAAATAGCATAAACAAAAAACTGATCAGTGAACAATACTGGTGCAAATCATATAAATCCACACATTTCTCTTAATGTGAAAAAATAAAATAAGGTATTGGATAGTGCAAAACAGTAATTTGTGTGTAACACAACACCCGAATAACTGTGATGGGTAACAATATTAAACTGGTGATAAAAAGTCCATAGACAAGGCTTGAGCTGTGTCAGCCAAATTATATATGGATAATAATTAAACAGTCCAAAAAATAGGAAAAAGTGCTGGTGTAGGTCCGCAGTGTGAGGTGGAAGAAGGATGGGTATCCAGTGATCCTTTTAAGGTGAATAAGTGTGTCCCCTTACCTTACTGCTGTAAGGTAACAGCATATAGATCCAACCACATTAGGTGGTTAACCAGATGGGCTTTTATCCAGAAACGATAGATCCTCCTTGGAAATCTCGTCCCGGATTGATGAGTATCACACCCCAAAGAAAATAAAACATCGATAGTGTGATATCGTTTAAAATTGTAATTCTCGTAAAAGGTATAAACAAGGGTACTCACATTGTTAAAAATACAATAAGGCATGTAAGAAAAGAGAGCAGTCTGTCGCCAACGTCACCTCCGATACCTCTCAGTGGGCTCATGCGCATTCGTCACTATCATGTGACTTCCTCAGGAGTAATGAGAGGCATAGGGGAGATAGCTTATATAAGGTGACTTGTTTGGTGGGCTGTCGGTAAAATCAGCTGTTTGTCATACAGGAAATGTGGCCGCAGCCATTTTCCCGTAGCCTGCTGGTATCCAATAAAAATAGAAATAGATTCCGGGGGAATTGTAGTAGAACAGAATAAGGAGATCATGGAGGCCTTTGTCACATTTTATTCTTCCCTTTATGCTACTAGAGCACATTACACAATTGTGGAATTGGTTGACTATCTTTCTGAAATCTCACTGCCTAGGCTTCAGGCCCAACGGGCGACACTCCTTGACGCTCCTCTGACGGCTGAGGAAATTGGGGAGGCTATCCAATCCTTTGCCAGAAACAAAACACTGGGTTTGTATGGTTTCCCCATCGAGTGGTATATGCAGTACAGGGATCTGCTTGTGCCTCATCTGGGCAGGGTGTATGATTTTGCAGGACGGGGCAGCTGCCGCCTTCAATGTCAGAGGCACGGATTGTCCTTATTCCTAAGCCACACAAGGATCACCTCCTCTGTGAATCTTACAGGCCGATCTCACTCATTAATTCGGATGTAAAAATTCTAGCAAAGGTACTTGCCCGGCGACTGAACACGGTCATTACTACCATTATTGGTGCAGACCAAACCGGGTTCATCCCGGGGCGATCGACCACCATCAACCTACGTAGATTATTCACTAATCTGCAGCAACCCATGAAGAGATGGGCTCTAGGGCCGTTCTGTCCTTAGATGCACATAAGGCATTTGACTCGGTCGAATGGCCTTACCTGCTGGAGGTCCTGGCGAAGTTTGGATTCGGCAATACCTTTATCAGGTGGGTGCAACTACTGTACTCGAAGCCCACTGCTAGACTAAGAGTGAACGCAGCCATATCTGATCCCTTTCCAATAAAGAGAGGCACCAGACAGGGGTGCCCTCTGTCGCCGCTGCTCTTTGCGCTGGCAATAGAGCCTCTGGCGGCGTTGGTGAGGTCCTGTGGGGCAGTCGCGGGGCTGACGATCGGGGGTCTAGAGGAGAAGGTATCTCTCTATGCTGATGACATGTTAATATACTTGTCGGACCCACAGTCGGCCCTGCTGGATCTCATTGGGAGGTTTGGCCACTTTTCGGGATTCCAGGTTAATTGGGACAAGTCCATTCTGTTTATGATGGACCAGGCGACGTCGGTCCGGCTACCACCATCTTGTCCACTACAGATAGTCAGCTCCTTCCGGTACTTAGGAGTCATAATACAACATCCCATGGCCTCCTATGTCAAGACTAATTTAGACCCCCTCATAGGGCGCATGAAAACTACTTTTAAAACCTGGGCTAATCTTCCATTAACATTGCTGGGTAGAATTAATATTTTTAAGATGATTTTCTTGCCACGATTTCTGTATGTTTTGGGTAATTCGCCAGTGTATGTCACTAAAAATAAATTCAAAGAGATAGATTCCATCCTCACTTCCTTTTTGTGGGGAGGGGGGGCGGTCAGGATTGCCAAGGACGCCCTTCAGTTACCAGTACTGGAGGGTGGATTGGCCCTCCCCTGCCTTCAAATGTATTATATTGCCTCTCAATTGGCCCACATACACTGGTGGTTTTACCCCAAAGCCAACAATGCAGCCACTGCATTGGAGGCAGCCATCATCACCTCCTATGAATCCCTGCAAAATTTGATTCATCGTATGTCCCTTGGGGGGCGGGAGGGAACGAGTATTATAGCTATGACTCTACGGATTATTAAACTCACTAAATTGCAAGTCCCCTCCAGCAGGAATACATACTCACCGAACACTCCACTGTGGGGGAATCCGAACCTTCCGGAATTTTTCCGTAGATCGGATGGGGGATACTGGTCGAAAAGGGGGGTAAAAACTATTTTACATCTGTTTTCAGGCAATGTGTTTCGTACTTTTGAGGAATTTCGTAGAGACTATAATCTGCCACGCACGGCTTACTTCCTTTACCTACAGATACGCCACACTGCAGCAACGCAGTTTGGCCTTCGTAACAGTCGTCCAGCTTTCTTGGCTGGAGCGACTACTAACTGACCCCTCGCACACCAAGTTAGTCTCCACATATTATGGGTCTCTCCTGCACACTATGGCTCAAAGGCTGAGCAAAGCGGCTGCTAGCTGGAGAGCCGACATCCCTGAACTGACGGATGAGATCTGGCAGGAGGTATTGCCCCTCCAGGTCCCCTCTGTCATTTCGTCCTGTGACAAGGTAATACAGACCAAACTGTTATATAGATCCTACTTCACACCATGCCTACTGTTCAAACTGAGCAGAATCCCCTCAGCGCTATGCTCCCGATGCGGCGCGGCCGATGGCACGTTCTTTCATATGATGTGGGAGTGTGCTCCGATTAGAAAGTTCTGGTCGGAGGTCACGGCCTTCATTAGCTCGCTGACTGAGATACCCAATATATGTAATCCTCTGAGGTGTTTACTGGGCCACATTGATGACGAGACTATATCTAAGAATATGCGGATAGTACTGTTCTATGCTAAGAAGTCTATAACCTTCCACTGGAAGTCTCCATCCTTACCTACCATCAATCGTGCTATACCGCTGTATAAGATGACATATGAGGCCAGAGGGTGTCCAAAAACAATCTTGAAGGTCTGGGGCTCTTGGGTTGATTCCGAGGGCACCATACCTCCTGCTCCTTGAACTTTGACTGATGCCTCTGCCCGTTGAATAGAACTAAGTGAGTAAATTAACGATTCTGTTGTTTTTCTCCCACCTTTCTCTGTGTGTTTTTATGAAAATGCTCAATGTGTACCAGCTACCAAAGTTTTGTAAAATGATGTACCGGGCGATGTTCGCCTAGGATGTGTGTTTGTTGTATTGTCTGTTTTGTATGTACAAAAATTTCTAAATAAAAATTTACCTTTAAAAAAAAAAAAGTGCAAAAATCCAGGATGGAGTCGATTCGCTCGGTAGTGGCATCGCTCCATCAGGGGGACTTTATGGCGTCCTTGGACATCATGGACGCATACCTACATGTTCCCATATGCACAAAGCACCAGAGATTTCTGCTATCGGAGAGGACCACTTTCAATTTGTGGCCCTCCCGTTCGGCCTGGCCTCGGCATCACGGGTCTTCACCAAGGTTCTCGCCCCGATTCTAGCCCTGCTGACGGAAGTGGGAAAATGGGATTGAAAAAGTTATCGTATAACGAAACGCGTCTGGGTTACGGCGTGCAGTGACGTCATCGCGTTTGTACGAGGAGGAAGGGCTCCTATCCATGCCGGCCGGCATCTCTTTTATGCTGCTATTACATTTCATGGATGTAAGTAGATTTTAACCTGTTTTAAATAAACAACGTTGGACGTATTACACCATGTGCGGCTTTCTTTTCTGCATGACATGCTGCTGAGCTCCCTGGAAAGGTCTTGGAGGTTTTTGTCTGTGCTGATTCAACCACATCCCTCCGTGGATGAGCTGTATCCCTGATCCTATCCAGTGTGTGCATGCTATCTGGATATCCTGCTGTGGATTGTATAACAACGCTGTTATTTACCTACCATCTGGTAAGCCTCTGTCCGTGTGGTGGTGGCTCACTATCAATATCGGTGCACCGGGTGTTTGTCACAAGAACTTCACTAATTTTTGGACTTTTTATTTATTTGTGTTGTTCACAATGGACTTGAATGTTATTAACTAGATTGGCGCAAAATCATGTTTACTTTCAATGACCCCTTGCGGCGCACTCCCTGGTGCGCACGTTTGTGCAGGGGGTCCGGCATGTGGCCCCTCCTGTGCGTCCTCCACTGTCCCCATGGGACCTGAATTTAGTCCTCTCGGTGCTTCAAGACGCTCCCTTTCAGGACATTCGAAAGATCCCTTTGTTGACTCTATCACAGAAGGTGGTTTTTCTGATAGTGATTACTTCTGAACTGGCAGCCTTGTCCTGCAAGGCTCCCTACTTGGTCATCCACAAGGATAAGGTGGTGCTGCGGCCGCAGCCGTCTTTTCTCCCAAAGGTCGTTTCGGCTTTTCACAATAATGAGGACATTGTGTTACCAGCCTTGTGTCCTCGGCCGAAAAACCCAAAGGAGGCCACTTTGCATTCCCTGGATGTAGTTCGGGCCCTACGGGTGTACTTATCTGCTACGGCTCCGTTCCGGAAGTTGGACTCACAGTTCGTGTCGGTGTCTGGTCCTAAAAAAGGTCTGGCGGTCTCGTTGGCCACCATTTCTAGGTGGATCAGACAGGTTGTGCTTCAGGCCTATGCCCTGAAGGGGCGGGCACCTCCCTTTCAGGTTACGGCGCATTCGACCAGGGCGATCGGTGCCTCTTGGGCTTTCTGTCATCAAGCGTCTGTGTTACAGGTGTGTAAGGCAGCGACCTGGTCGTCAATCCACACCTTCTCAAAATTTTACAAGGTGGATGTGAGTGCATCTTGGGATGCCTCCTTCGGCCGCAAGGTGTTACAGGCGGCAGTTTAAGGTTGGAGTTCCTCCGTTGAGAAACTCCGGTTTTGTTTGGGGGTGTAGCTTGGTTTGCTGTGTTGTTTTCCCACCCCTCAAATTTTGTTGACACTGCTTGGGGACGTCCCCAAGGTCAAAGGCTGCTGTGTCTGTCCATGAACGGAAGAGAAAATAGGATTTTTGTACTCACCGTAAAATCCATTTCTCTGAGTTCATGGACGGACACAGCACCCACCCCTCTTTTTGTTTGTACTGCTTGTTACGAACTGGAGCTGCCGAGTCAGAGAGTGGGTTATACCAGAGGGACCACGCCCCCTGGCAGGCGCTGTACTGAGGAAAGTGTTTTAACACTTAAAGTGCTGTTTTCTGCCTAGTCTTTCCTGGAAGGAAGGATATAATACCCTAAGGTCAAAGGCTGCTGTGTCCGTCCATGAACTCAGAGAAATGGATTTCACGGTGAGTACAAAAATCCTATGATCTCTCTCTGGTGTCCATACCTCTTAATACAAGAAAGAACTGTGCTTGCTTTGGAGACCGCAGCTTGGCATTGCATGTTATTACTGAGCTTATGATTTACCAAAACCCCCAGATCCTTCTCCACTACGTGTTCCTCCAGTTGTACTTTCCCCTTCTTAGCCCCCAAGTGCATAACTTTACATTTATTAACATTAAACCTCATCTGCCACATAGTCGCCCAGACAGATCATTGAGGTCTTCTTGTAAATTGGAGACATCCAGTTAGGACATTATTCCACTGCATAGCTTGGTGTCATCTGCAAAGACAGAAATGTTACTTTTGATCCCTGACCCAATATCATTTATAAAGATATTAAAAAGTAAGGGTCCCAGCACTGAACCTTGGGGTACACCACTGATAACCTTAGACCATTTAGAGTAAGAATCATTAACCACTCCTCTATGAATTCTGTCTTTTAGACAGTTTTCTATCCATTTACAAACTGATATTTCCAAGCCTGTAGACTTTACCTTACTCATGAGCCGTGTGTGGGGAACTGTATCGAACGATTTTGCAAAAATTCAAGTATACCACGTCCACCGCCATGCCTCTGTCCAAGGTTTTACTTGCCTCTTCATAAAAAGAAATCTGGTTTGTCTGACAATTTCTGTCTTTCATGAATACATGCTGTCTGTTGCTTAAATAGTTTTTTCCAGCAAGAACTCATATATGTGGTCTTTTATTAATCTCTCCAGTATCTTCCTCACTATAGAAGTTAAACTAACAGGTCTATAGTTACTTGTTCCCTTTTTAAATATGGGCACCACATTGGCCCTGCACCAATCCAGTGGTACTATTCCCGTCATTAATGAGTCCCTAAAAATTAGATACGATGGCTTTAAAATTACAGAGCTCGATTCTTTTAGGATCCGTGGGTGGATGCCATCGGGTCCAGATGCTTTATCCAACTTTATTCTGTCTAAATATTTCTGGACCATATCACTTTTGAGCCATAGTGGATTTGGGGCGTTGTCACTACCACCCCCATTTTGGATATGAGCTCTCCCATGCTCCTTTGTATACACAGAGCTGAAGAAAGTATTTAATTAATTTATTCTTCTCTTTGTCCCCAGTCACCCACTCTAGATTATTTTGTAAAGGGCCTACATGCTCAGACCTGACCTTTTTACTATTAATCTATTTAAAGAGTTTTTGGTGGTTTGCCCTACTATTTTTTGCAATCTGTCATTCGTTTTGACTTTTTGCATCCTTGATTTCCTTTTTACTTATTCTTTTAAATTCTTTGTAACATTTAAACGACACTAGTGTTTCTTCATTTTTATATTTTTTAAAGGCTATTTTCTTATTTTTTATAGCTTTTTTTTTTATATTTGACCACGAGCCACATAAGTTTTATTTGTAGCCTATTAAATTTATTGCCCATGGGATTATACTTTGCAGTGAGGTCCCAAACAGTCTTTTTTGAAGAATTCCCATGTCTGTTCTGTGTTTATCAATGCCAATATTCTCTCCCAGTCTAAGGCCCCATACACACGAGAGGATTTATCCGCGAATACGGTCCAGCGGACCGTTTCCGCGGATAAATCCTCTCGAGGATTTCAGCAGATTTCTCTGCGATGGAGTGTACTCACCATCGCATTGAAATCCGCACCGAAATCCTCTGGCGATGACATGTCGCACCGTCGCCGCGATTATGACGCGGCGACGTGCGCGACGCTGTCATATAAGGAATTCCACGCATGCGTCGAATCATTACGACGCATGCGGGGGATCCCTTCGGACGGATGGATCCGGTGAGTCTATACAGACCAGCGGATCCATCCGTTGGGATGGATTCCAGCAGATAGATTTTTTAGCATGTCAGCAAATATCTGATCTGCTGGAATCCATCCCAGGGGATAAATATCCGCGGAAACAGATCCGCTGGAGTGTACACACCATAGGATCTATCCGCTGAAACCCATTCGCTGGGATTTTTCAGCGGATGGATTCTATCGTGTTTATGGGGCCTAAGTCCTGGAGAGCAGCCCTCATCCTTGGAAAATTTGCTCTCTTGAAGTTAAGTGTTTTTTATCTTTCCCATATGTATTTCTTGCTTACAGCTAACATCAAATGAAATCCTGTTATAATCACTGCTACCCCGGTGTTCTGTTACCTGAACATTAGTAATAAGCTCTGCATGGTTTGAGATTACCAGGTCCAACAGAGCATCAATCCTAGTTGGGGCCTCAATAAACTGGACCATAAAATTGTCCTGTAATAGGTTTGCCCTTTAACTGTCCCAGCAGTGCCATTACTCCAGTCAATTTCTGGGTAGTTTAAATCCCCCATTATTATCACCGTCCCAGCCCTTTCCATCTGTGCAAGGAGCGGAGTCTCCACCTTCTCGTTAACATTGGATGGACTATAACAAACTCCAATGATTAACTTTGAACTACGCATATCTATATGAAGTTCCACCCATAATGCTTCAGACTCATCACACTCTCCATCAACCAGGTCCTCTTTCACGCTTGCTTTGAGATTGCTTCTCACATAGAGACAGACCCTGTCACCTTTCCTTTTTACCCTGTCTCTCCGAAAGAGTGCATATTAATGGCCCAGTCATGTGAGGATTGAAGCTAAGTTTCAACTGATTACATCATAGCTCTCATGCACCAGAGCTTCCAACTCACCTATTTTGCTTGGCAGACTTCTGGCATTGGTGAACAAACACTTTAATGTATGATTACATTTTGCTCTGGTGTTTTTCATATAATTTTTAGTAGTCCAAATGGCACTATAGTTTCCAATGGCTGTTTGCAACATGGGAACTTTCTTTTCACCTGCCATAACCCTCCCCCTAACTATCCCCATTCCACCCTCCATTAATGTCTGACCCCTAACTGACTTCTCTGCCCGATGTAATTCTAGTTCACCCTCCCCCTCAGGCCTTGTTTAAATACTTCTCCAACCTTCCCATAAACCTCTCCCCCAGCACCGCAGACCCCCTTCCATTCAAGTGCAAACCGTCTTTAGCATATAGGTTGCACCCCAATGAAAAGTCAGCCCAGTGCTCTAGAAACCCAAATCCCTCCTCCCTACACCAGGTCTTTAGCCATGCATTCAGCTCTCTAATCTCCCCCTGCCTTTCCTGTGTTGCGCATGGCACAGGCAATATTTTAGAGAATATCACATTGGAGGTCCTTCCCTTCAACTTGCAGCCTAGTTCTTTAAATTGATTCTTAAGGAGCCTCCACCTTCCATGTATACTATCATTGGTTCCAACATGGACCAAGACAGCTGGGTCATGCCCAGCCCCTCCCAGTAATTTATTCACCCGGTCCACAACATGCTGAACCCTGGCACCAGGGAGACATCAAACCATTTGATTGAGGCGATCCTGGCGACAAATTATTCTGTCCTTCTGATTATAGAATCCCCTATTACCACCAAATGTCTAGGCCTACCTGCACTCCCCTTACCACCTCTACTAGATGGGCTGCTCTCATGGCTGTTAGGAGTAGTGACATTTAGGGCTGCCACCTCTGTGTTTGCCACCTCCACATCTTCACCCAACTTGGCAAATTTGTTTTGATGCACAAATACAGGACTGGCCTTACTTTTCTGCAAGCCCCTTCCACTCCCTCTAACTACATTAACCCATCTTCCTATCTGATAATCCATTCTGGGCGTAACTCACTCCAGAACCCTGCATTCTGAGCATAACGCATTCCTGAACCTTGCATTTTGGGCGTAATGCACTCCTCAACTATATATATATATATATATATATATATATATATATATACACACACATATACATTTCCATTATTAGCACTTTATAATTCTGTTTATGCGTGAAGATTTTGGCATACAGCACCATTTGCAGTTTTGAAAACAATTTTTGATTTACTTTTATTGATGACGTTTTTGGCACAATAGGATCGATCATTTGCAGTTTTGGTAACAATTTGCGTCTGCACTTTAGCACTTTTTCAAGATTGCTTTGGTCAATATATCACTAAGTTCCTTGGCAGTGCCACCTACCTCTTTATATTTATATTGCATTCTACTTCAAGTGGGGAAGTTTCCAGGGGAGGCAGAAGCCACATTTACACCTAAACATGGAATTTTATATATAGATGTATATCATTGGGAGTGCACTAGGAGTTCTCACAGCATTTTTCCATCTAGCAGATTGCTAAGGGAGGATACAGTAAATGGACTAAAAAAAACGTCTGTGCACACTATATAACATCCAGACACTACCTTGTAAAACTATGAGAATTATATGCAAATATTGCTGTGTACCAAACTCTTCATCCATAAACACAATTATAAAGTGCTAATAAGAGAATATATATTTATAAAAAGCAACAAAAAAAATCTATAATGTATATGTAATATTCCAAAGTGGCTTGTGCAATCAATGTCCATAAACGTGACTCTCCAAAGTGACTGGTGCCAATTCCCACAACTTCTGTGCAGAAAGTGATCAACATTCATGCTCCCCTCTCGGTTCCGCACTCGCCAGATCACTCCACCCCTACAGGGGTAAAACACGTAGTCAGATCAAGCTTTGTTCCAGGTGTCCAATGCAGGGACCTCTTCCATGGTGTATTAGATCATGGAATAGCAGCATGTGGATGGATGGAAAGGAGGGACACTCATAGTGTAAATCCGATAAAAACATTTTTTTTTTATTTACAAAAGAAAGGCACTCACTAGTGGCAAAACATAAACAGAGTAAATTCAACAGATCTGGGACGGCATGTATTCCACAGACCAAATACATGAAGCCGGAAGTGACGTGATCGCATTCCAAGCTGAGACTTGCGCGTTTCATCATCAGATGTCGGAAGCGGTGCCATCTTGGTACACCTCAGGTCTTTTTATACAGTATGTGGAATTGCTAAGCCAGCCCTATAGGTTGTCCGAAATGCTCAAACCCAAAGCTGATTGGGGGGAATTGATAATTGGGAGTACACTAAGGCCGTGTACACACGACCGGTCCAAAACGATGAAAACGGACTGAAGTTCAGTTTCATCAGTCCAAACCGACCGTGTGTACGGCCCATCGGTCTGTTGTCCTTCGGACAAAAATTAGAAAACTTGCTTAAAAATCGAACCGATGGACGGCTGACCATCGGTCAAAACCGATGGTTAGTACACAAAAGCATCGGTTCAAAACCCGCGCATGCTCAGAATCAAGTTGACGCATGCTTGGAAGCATTGAACTTCTTTTTTTTTCAGCACGTGGGGGTGTTTTACGTCACCGCGTTCTGACCCGATCGGTTTTTGAACTGATGGTGTGTACGCACATCAGACCATCAGTCTGCTTCAGCGGTGAACCGATGAAAACGGTCTGTCAGATCATTCTCATCGGATGGACCGGTCGCGTGTACGCGGCCTGAGAGTTCTCACAGCATTATTCCATCTAACTAATTGCTTAGTTAGAATAACATGATCCACGGAAGGACAAAATTCAGTTCTTAGATGGACATTTACCATGTTTAATTTGCTTAAGTTGTAATCACTTTATTTGCACTGGAATACTGGGTAGCGCGCTTATATTTTTCCAAAATTCACCATTAGCTATAGTATTCCGGCTATCATAAGCAGCAGCAGCCATTTAAATAACTTTTTGGATAAGCACAAATATATATATATATATATATTTATTACACATTTTATTTATTCATGTAAAACCTTTATCCCAAAAGAAGAAAAAAAAAGCTGTTGCTGTAACTGTATGTAGTGCACGCCTGAACCCTGTGCATTAGTGTTTAACAATGCCTTTGTAAGTCCCTCCCACCCTTTGAGGTGTGCTCTCCCCCTACGGTGGGAAAGGTTGATTGCTAACACTAATGCCGCGTACACACGATAATTTTTCGGCATAAAAAAAAAACAACGTTTTTTGGCATGTAGAAAAAAACAAAGTTTTTCCAACTTTGTCATTAAAACGACATTGCCCACACACCATCGTTTTAAAAAAAATGCTCTAGCAAAGCACGGTGGACGTACAACACGTACGACGGCACTATAAAGGGGAAGTTCCATACGCATGACGCCACCCTTGGGGCTGCTTTAACTGATTCCGTGTTAGTAAAGGACGATTTGCGCTTTTCTGTCTGTTGATGAATGTGCTTACTCCATTATGAACGGTAGTTTTACCAGAACGAGCGCTCCCGTCTCATAACTTGCTTCTGAGCATGCGTGGGTTTTTAACGTCGTTTTAGCCCACACACGATCATTTTTTACAACCCGAAAAACGACATAGTTTAAAACGTCGTTAAAAAATGCAGCATGTTCGGAAAAAAATAATTATCGTTTTTCAGAACCCGAAAAATGATGTGAAGCCCACACACGATCATTTTGAATGCCATTTTTTTAAAAACAACGTTTTTTTCAAGCCGAAAAATGATCGTGTGTACACGGCATTATTCTCTGAGGAAGAAAAAAAGCCCTGCATGTAACCCTGTCCTCCCTGTGAGACTCCCGTTTTTTGGTTTTGTCCTTAAAGTGGATGTAAACCCAATTTATGAAATTTGAGCTAGCCACATATATCTGCAGTATTTTGTTATCTCTATTCAAAGAGCTAAGTCCCATAGCTGTCTCCTGAATGGTTCCTCTGTTATCGGCCTGACAAATTCTCTGACACATCAGATAAAAGCAGCCTGACATTTCTGTCAGGGGAGATTGCTAAAATAGATTAGCAGTGAGCTGGCCCTGTTACAAAACACCTCTGAGAGTCTCTGCCTATGATGAGAGGGTGTGTGTGCCTTTCCTCCAATCAGAAATTTTAGCTATCTTGGCTGTATGCCCAGACATCACACTCTGTGTTAAACAGGAAGAGAACATTTCCTAACACGATCTGAACATTCTATACAGTATATAAATGTGAAGACAGCAGATATAGATGTAAAACTTATGTAGGGAGATTTGTTTCATCTCTGTGTATCATCTGAGGCTGTTCACTGCACTGGGTGTATAGAGGGTTTACATCCACTTTAAGTGATGGACGTGTTCCCTTCTGGAGAAGTGTTTTTCTTTTTAAACAATGCAATTTTTTGTGACAATTCTATCAAGATCTGACTGCTTATTGCCCTGGGTGTTGTAGCAGTTTCCCAGTCAGTAGTCCTCAGTGTGTAGCTTGGGAACAGCACCATGGAACTGTGTGATTGGGGGGGGGGGGGTTCAGGCATGTAATGTTTACTTTGGGTACTGGATCATTTGTTAAGCACTCACCTTGGCACAAAGAACATGTGAAGTTATAAGTGGATTGACAGAGCATCACATTAATTACGAAAAAAATTTGACTGTCAGCTTACAAGTCCCTCTAAAGAAGAAGATTTATAGGGATTTCCTTGGACAGGAAAAATGTGGGGACTGTTGTTGAAGCATGAACAGTGAGTAAGGTATGAAAAATATGTGTGGTCTTGGTCAAACCTCAGTCATGAGAACCACAACAACAATGTAGATATCAAAAAGATTTATTTAATAAAAAGTTTCTTTATAAAAGGACATATGAAAAAAGAAAAGGTTATACAATAAATACTAAAGAATGCATCATAGGTGTATTCCAGACTAACAAATAAAATGATACTTCAAGTGCATAAAGATGCAGGTGATCTTCATTTCATCCCGTATATGACGGTTCTACTAGTTTCGCCCAAGAGGGCTTCGTCAGGAACCAATAGGGGGCAGTAGTCTGAGCAAACAAAAAGTATATCAATAAGCAGAAAAAAGAATATATAATAATATACAAGAATGATCACATGAATTTAATGTATCAGTACATACAAAAATGTCTGATTGACCATAGATGTAGACATAATCATAATTTGTTGTAAAACATAAAAAGAAAAATATATTCATTTAAATAGACAAAAATGGAGTGAATGAAGTGTCTGCGATAACTGTGGACTTTAACAGAAATATTTACCTGAAAAAATGGACTGAATAACGTGAATAATTAGCCGTAAATGGCTTAGAATGCCAGATGGAAGATCCCAGATGGAAGGAAGAAGGGATGGGAAAAAGAGGAAATACTCCTCTTATACATGCGGGTAGGATCACCATGCACCGCACCGAGCCTGGATGCAAGCCTATAGAGGAAGAGGAGCCGGAGGCAAGTAGGTACTGTAGGTACAGAATGAAAATATTAAAAATTGACAAATAGGGAGAGAGAAAAAAGGTATAAAAAAAGAAAAAACAAAATTGTGATGAATAAACATCTGTAGAAAAAAGTGTGTATAAAGGATAATTATTACCTGGTTCAAAATAATGATCAGAATAATGGGAAGATTCGGTGATGAAGTAGTCTCAAAAGAGATTAATATGGATCAGCCCAAGAAATTTCTGTCAGTACTGTATAGCACAAAACAGAGAAGTAATCACTATGGAACTATGTACAATATGTCATGAGATTATATAGATATTGCTTCTAATGGTACTATCAGTACACGACTATTTGGTGAGAATCAATTAAAAATTAATTATTAAAACCGCAAATCACAGCGGTGTTAAAAATAATATTGATATGAACGCCTATATAGGCTGCAGGATATAGGGAAGACCTAAATTACTCACGAAGTATAGCTTTTTTATGTACTAATTAGACATTATAGTTGTTACACCTATAAGAATGATAAAGGTGAAACAGAGAGAAAGTAGAAATGAAAACAAATAATGGTAATAATAATACCTGGTTCGAGTTGCAGTGATAACTGCCAGAAATTAGGCAGATAAATTCAGCTTTGATATTAATGAGTTTTTTGGATTCATTGAGAACATGGTTATTGTTCAATAATAAAATTAATCCTCAAAAATACAACTTGCCTAATAATTCTGCACTCCCTGTATAAATGTCAAATGTCATTGCAATGAATTTCGAGTGGATTTGTGCTGTGACCTGTGGACTTTTCCTGTATGTTTTTCTTTTTTCTTAGGTTAATTGGTGGAATTTACTATTCATTATTTTTTCAAAAATAATTTTCCTTTTTTTTTTTTTTCTTTTCTTTTCTTTTTTTCATTTTTTTTTTTTCATTATTATTATTTTTATTTTTATTATTATTATTTTTATATTTATTTGTATTCATTTATATACTTTTTTATTAAAATTTTTCCATTTAGGTATTTTTTCTCTCTCCCTTTTTCTTTTCTTCTCTTCCCCTTTTTTTCTTTTATCTTTTTCCTTTTTCCCCCCTCTTCCTCCCTTTTTTTCTTATTCTCTTTCTTTTCCCCTATTTTTTTGTTTTTTTTGTTTCTCTTTTTCCTTATTCCATTCTTTTCTTTACCCATTTGCCTGATATGGATTAAAACATGTTTTTCATGCTTCCATACCATCAGTACTGATCCCCTGCACTTCAGCTCAGTGCCTGTACATATCGGACATCTACTAGTCCGTTTTCATCTGCAAGCCACTCTGGGCGCTAGGGGGCACACACCAGTGTAGCGATGCTGGGCTGTACTCAAGCGGAGGCTCGAGTGTCAGTGCGTGTCCGTTTTTGCACGGCACCCATTGGGCAGGCACTGATGCGTCATTTCTGACGCCGGTGTACTTCCCCAGGGGTTTTCTTTTCTCCGCGCAAGCGCGCCTGATCCAGCTTCTCCTAGACCTAGAGGGATGTTGCTCCATTGCGCAGACGCGGCCCCTGTGGTTCCCATGGGAAATCCCCATGACACCTGCCGTGTTAACCACGCCCATTGGAGAGTGATGAGCTGCCCCCTATTCAGATGTTTATCATCGAATTCTGATTGAGGGCAGCATATTAGTGAGCCGCACAGCTGATCCATCAGCGTGAGGAATCATTCCTCGGTATACTGAGGCAACAGCAGGTCATAGGTATGCTCTCTTTTATTATTTCATTTTTTATTATTTTTTCTTTATCACACACTTTTTTCTTTCAAGTTAAATTCAGTGTTTACATTAGTCTGGCTGTGACACTTTGTTGCCATTTGCAGACTTTTTGTTATGCTATTTTATTTATCTATTTATCAACATTGAGGCAATATTTTCTCCTTGATTGATTTTCTCTTTCTGTCTTTTTTCCCTGATATATTTTTTAGCATTTGGACTCAATAGATTTTTCGGGCAATTTATCTGCCTTATTTCTGGCAGTTATCACTGCAACTCGAACCAGGTATTATTATTACCATTATTTGTTTTCATTTCTACTTTCTCTCTGTTTCACCTTTATCATTCTTATAGGTGTAACAACTATAATGTCTAATTAGTACATAAAAAAGCTATACTTCGTGAGTAATTTAGGTCTTCCCTATATCCTGCAGCCTATATAGGCATTCATATCAATATTATTTTTAACACCGCTGTGATTTGCGGTTTTAATAATTAATTTTTAATTGATTCTCACCAAATAGTCGTGTACTGATAGTACCATTAGAAGCAATATCTATATAATCTCATGACATATTGTACATAGTTCCATAGTGATTACTTCTCTGTTTTGTGCTATACAGTACCGACAGAAATTTCTTGGGCTGATCCATATTAATCTCTTTTGAGACTACTTCATCACCGAATCTTCCCATTATTCTGATCATTATTTTGAACCAGGTAATAATTATCCTTTATACACACTTTTTTCTACAGATGTTTATTCATCACAATTTTGTTTTTTCTTTTTTATACCTTTTTTCTCTCTCCCTATTTGTCAATTTTTAATATTTTCATTCTGTACCTACAGTACCTACTTGCCTCCGGCTCCTCTTCCTCTATAGACTTGCATCCAGGCTCGGTGCGGTGCATGGTGATCCTACCCGCATGTATAAGAGGAGTATTTCCTCTTTTTCCCATCCCTTCTTCCTTCCATCTGGGATCTTCCATCTGGGATTCTAAGCCATTTACGGCTAATTATTCACGTTATTCAGTCCATTTTTTCAGGTAAATATTTCTGTTAGGCTTCTTTCACACTATGGATTGTATGTCCGTTTTATAATATCCGTATTACACCTATTAACGGACTTAATAACGGATACATACGGATAAATATTTTACCATTCTTCCTTTATTGAAAACGGATAATGTTTATCCGTATATATCCGTATACATCCGTTATATCATTCCTTTTATAACGTCCGTTAATAAAAAACATTTCACCCTTTCTTGAAGTCCAGCTCCAGAAGTCGTATGGATATTCAGGGGAACCCCGCCGTCAATTTAAAACAAAAATGACGTGCGGTTCCCGGTAAATATCCATAACCAGACCCTTCAGGTCTGGTATGGATATTCAGGGGAACCCCGCCGTCAATTTAAAACAAAAGTGACGTGCGGTTCCCGGTAAATATCCATAACCAGACCCTTCAGGTCTGGTATGGATATTCAGGGGAACCCCGCCGTCAATTTAAAACAAAAATGACGTGCGGTTCCCCCTAAATATCCATAACCAGACCCATTATCCGAGCACGTTGACCTGGCCGGCCGCAGAAAAGAGGGGGGGACAGAGTGCGGCCTCCCCTCTCTCCTGAACCGCACCAGGCCACATGCCCTCAACATGGGGAGGATGTCCCCATGTTGATGGGGACAAGGGTCTCATCCCCACAACCCTTGCCCGGTGGTTGTGGGGGTATGCGGGCGGGAGGTTTATCAGAATCTGGAAGACCCCTTTAACAAAGGGGACCCCCAGATCCTGACCCCCCCTGTGTGAAATGGTAATGGGGTACACTGTACCTCTACCATTTCACGAAGGAAGTAAAAAGTATTGTAAAAAAAACACACTGACACAAAAGAATAAAGTCCTTTATTAAAAAAAAAAAAAAAAAAAAACTCCAGCGCTGAAAAATCCACTCGTTCCCGGCTTCCTGCGTTGTCCTGATCCTGCGACGGGTGCGGGTGATCTCCCGCGATGAGAAGATCCAGCGTCGGGTGATCTCCGCACCAGCGATGTGAAGGTCTTTCCTCGTCTTGGTCTTCCCCAGTGACGTAGCAGAGGTACGTCAGAGGGGGCAGGGTCACGTGAAGGGTGGCTCTGCCTCCTCTATATAAGAAATGTCACAGCTTCAGCCGCTCATTCGCTGGGCTGTGCCCAGCGGTGAGAGGAGGTCCGGGATGCTGCTGCGCCGGATGGATGGATCTTCACATCGCCGGAGCGGAGATCACCCGACGCTGGATCTTCTCATCGCGGGAGATCACCCGCACCCGTCGCAGGATCAGGACAACGCAGGAAGCCGGGAACGAGTGGATTTTTCAGCGCTGGAGTTTTTATTCTTTTGTGTCAGTGTGTTTTTTTTACAATACTTTTTACTTCCTTCGTGAAATGGTAGAGGTACAGTGTACCCCATTACCATTTCACACAGGGGGGGGGGTCAGGATCTGGGGGTCCCCTTTGTTAAAGGGGTCTTCCAGATTCTGATAAACCTCCCGCCCGCATACCCCCACAACCACCGGGCAAGGGTTGTGGGGATGAGACCCTTGTCCCCATCAACATGGGGACATCCTCCCCATGTTGAGGGCATGTGGCCTGGTGCGGTTCAGGAGAGAGGGGGGGCCGCACTCTGTCCCCCCCTCTTTTTTGCGGCCGGCCAGGTCAACGTGCTCGGATAATGGGTCTGGTTATGGATATTTAGGGGGAACCGCACGTCATTTTTGTTTTAAATTGACGGCGGGGTTCCCCTGAATATCCATACCAGACCTGAAGGGTCTGGTTATGGATATTTACCGGGAACCGCACGTCACTTTTGTTTTAAATTGACGGCGGGGTTCCCCTGAATATCCATACCAGACCTGAAGGGTCTGGTTATGGATATTTACCGGGAACCGCACGTCACTTTTGTTTTAAATTGACGGCGGGGTTCCCCTGAATATCCATACCAGACCTGAAGGGTCTGGTTATGGATATTTACCGGGAACCGCACGTCATTTTTGTTTTAAATTGACAGCGGGGTTCCCCTGAATATCCATGCTCAGTAAAATTAACGTCCGTTAACATAACGGACATTTACGGAGACATTTACTAACGTCCATGTGCCATAGACTTCAATGTTAAAATATAACGGACGTTAATATATCCGTTACTTGCAACGGACAAAAAATTGACAAAGAATAGTGCAAGACCCGTCACATATTCCGTTATAACTAACGTCCGTATGTTATAACGGACTATTACGGATCTTTACGGAACATAAAAAAATCCCATAGACTTTAATGATATTTTATAAAGGACGTATAACTTCCGTTTTTTAACATTATCTGACGGATTTTAAAACGGATTATTAAAACGGATTTATTTTGTAGTGTGAAAAGGGCCTTAAAGTCCACAGTTATCGCAGACACTTCATTCACTCCATTTTTGTCTATTTAAATAAATATATTTTTCTTTTTATGTTTTACAACAAATTATGATTATGTCTACATCTATGGTCAATCAGACATTTTTGTATGTACTGATACATTAAATTCATGTGATCATTCTTGTATATTATTATATATTCTTTTTTCTGCTTATTGATATACTTTTTGTTTGCTCAGACTACTGCCCCCTATTGGTTCCTGACGAAGCCCTCTTGGGCGAAACTAGTAGAACCGTCATATACGGGATGAAATGAAGATCACCTGCATCTTTATGCACTTGAAGTATCATTTTATTTGTTAGTCTGGAATACACCTATGATGCATTCTTTAGTATTTATTGTATAATCTTTTCTTTTTTCATATGTCCTTTTATAAAGAAACTTTTTATTAAATAAATCTTTTTGATATCTACATTGTTGTTGTGGTTCTCATGACTGAGGTTTGACCAAGACCACACATATTTTTCATACCTTACTCACTGTTCATGCTTCAACAACAGTCCCCACATTTTTCCTGTCCAAGGAAATCCCTATAAACATGTGAAGTTAGTCACAGGGTGCGATACAAGTCCAGGGACATGGTCCATTTCTTTGGTTCCAAGACCCTGTTGGGCATATGGCCACTGTGACAGGCAAAGCCTTGACCTCTAGTAGGCCAAGCGATGGGGGTATGTTTATACAGGTTCATGGCTTTTAAAAAAACTAAACCACAGTGCATAGCAAACAAAAGACTAAACAGACTAAAGAATTCTTCACTTTGTGGTGCCTTTATTATAATTGCCTCTAGTCAGAGGCGTTGCTAGGGGGGTGCGGTCCGCACCGGGTGACACCCACTAGAGGGGTGACACCATCCCGATTAAAAAAAAAAAAAAAAACTGCAGCGATGAGCGCCGTGGAATCGGAGCGCCGAGCGCCGCGGTACAAGAGGAGGGGGGGTTGAGGGGTGACACCGCAGCACCATCCATCCCCTCCTCTCACAGCCACGGGCTGTTAGCGGTGCTCGGCAGTCGGCACACAGGCACAGCCCCCTCCTCTCTGTTTGTGTGTACAGAGGGGGAGGGGCCGAGGGGACCTTCTGTCCATGTGCCGTGGCACTGCCTGCGATGATCTGAGGTACTGAATGGGAAGGGGGGGTGTTTGCACCTGGGGGGATTTCACTGAAGGGGGGGGTGTTTGCACTGAGGGGGGTTGTACTAAGCGGGTGTTTGCACTGAGGGGGTTTTCACTAAGGGGGGTTTGCACTGGGGGGGTTGCACTGAGGGGTTTTGCACTGAGGGGGGGTTGCACTAAGGGGAGGGGGGTGACTGCACTGAGGGGGTGTCTGCACTGAAGGGGGTCTGTGTAACATGCAGGGGTCCAGAGGTGCAGGTGGCTGTGTAATGTAAAAGGGGTGCAGTGATGCAGGGTGCTGTGTAATGTAAAATGGTCCAGAGATGCAGGGTGCTATGAGATGTAAAGGGGTCCAGTGATGCAGGGTGCTGTGTAATGTAAAGGGGTCCAGAGGCGCAGGGTGCTGTGTAATGTAAAGGGGTCCAGAGGTGCAGGGGGCTATGTGATGTAAAGGGGTCCAGTGGTGCAGGGGCTGTGTAATGTAAAGAGGTTCAGGGTGCTGTGTAATGTAAAGGGGCCCAGAGGTGCAGGGTGCTGTGTAATGTAAAGGGGCCCAGAGGTGCAGGGTGCTGTGTAATGTAAAAAGGGTCCAGAGGTGCAGGGGGCTGTGTAATGTAAAGAGGTCCAGTGGTGCAGGGTGCTGTGTAATGTAAAGGGGTCCAGTGATGCAGGGTGCTGTGTAATGTAAAGGGGTCCAGAGGTGCAGGGGGCTATGTGATGTAAAGGGGTCCAGTGGTGCATGGGGCTGTGTAATGTAAAAGGGTCCAGAGGTGCAGGGGGCTATGAGATGTAAAGGGGTCCAGTGATGCAGGGTGCTGTGTAATGTAAAGGGGTGCAGTGATGCAGGGTACTGTGTAAATTTAAAGGGGTCCAGTGATGCAGGGGGCTGTGTAATGTAAAGAGGTCCAGATGTGCAGGGTGCTGTGTAATGTAAAGGGGTCCAGAGGTGCAGGGGGCTATGTGATGTAAAGGGGTCCAGTGGTGCAGAGGGCTGTGTAATGTAAATAGGTGCAGGGTGCTGTGTAATGTAAAGGGGCCCAGAGGTGCAGGGTGCTGTGTAATGTAAAAGGGTCCAGAGGTGAAGATGTAAAGGGGTCCAGTGATACAGGGTGCTGTGTAATTTTAAAGGGGTCCAGTGATGCAGGGTACTGTGTAATTTTAAAGGGGTCCAGTGATGCAGAGGGCTGTGTAATGTAAAGGGGTCCAGTAATGCAGGGGGCTGTGTAATTTAAAGGGGTCCAGTGATGCAGGGGGCTGTGTAATGTAAAGGGGTCCAGTGATGCAGGGGGCTGTGTAATGTAAAGGGGTCCAGTGATGCAGGGGGCTGTGTAATGTAAAGGGGTCCAGAGGTGAAGGGGGCTGTGAGATGTAAAGGGGTCCAGTGATGCAGGGGGCTGTGAGATGTAAAGGGGTCCAGTGATGCAGAGGGCTGTGTAATGTAAAGGGGTCCAGTGATGCAGGGGGCTGTGTAATGTAAAGGGGTCCAGTGATGCAGGGGGCTGTGTAATGTAAAGGGGTCCAGTGATGCAGAGGGCTGTGTAATGTAAAGGGGTCCAGTGATGCAGGGGGCTGTGTAATTTAAAGGGGTCCAGTGATGCAGGGGGCTGTGTAATGTAAAGGGGTCCAGTGATGCAGGGGGCTGTGTAATGTAAAGGGGTCCAGTGATGCAGGGGCTGTGTAATGTAAAGGGGTCCAGTGATGCAGGGGGCTGTGTAATGTAAAGGGGTCCAGTGATGCAGGGGGCTGTGTAATGTAAAGGGGTCCAGTGATGCAGGGGGCTGTGTAATGTAAAGGGGTCCAGTGATGCAGGGGGCTGTGTAATGTAAAGGGGTCCAGAGGTGAAGGGGGCTGTGAGATGTAAAGGGGTCCAGTGATGCAGGGGGCTGTGAGATGTAAAGGGGTCCAGTGATGCAGGGGGCTGTGAGATGTAAAGGGGTCCAGTGATGCAGGGGGCTGTGTAATGTAAAGGGGTCCAGTGATGCAGAGGGCTGTGTAATGTAAAGGTGTCCAGTGATGCAGGGGGCTGTGTAATTTAAAGGGGTCCAGTGATGCAGGGGCTGTGTAATGTAAAGGGGTCCAGTGATGCAGGGGGCTGTGTAATTTAAAGGGGTCCAGTGATGCAGGGGGCTGTGTAATGTAAAGGGGTCCAGTGATGCAGGGGGCTGTGTAATGTAAAGGGGTCCAGAGGTGAAGGGGGCTGTGAGATGTAAAGGGGTCCAGTGATGCAGGGGGCTGTGTAATTTAAAGGGGTCCAGTGATGCAGGGGCTGTGTAATGTAAAGGGGTGCAGGGGGCTGTGTAATGTAAAGGGGTCCAGTGATGCAGGGGGCTGTGTAATGTAAAGGGGTCCAGAGGTGAAGGGGGCTGTGAGATGTAAAGGGGTCCAGTTATGCAGGGGGCTGTGTAATGTAAAGGGGTCCAGAGGTGCAGGGGGCTATGTGATGTAAAGGGGTCCAGTGATGCAGGGTGCTGTGCAATGTAAAGTGGTCCAGAGGTGCAGTTGTGGAGAGGGGGTACACAGTAGTGACAAAAAGATATTGAAGGATGCAGAGGTATGCAGGGGGCACAGTGGGGTGTTTTTACATTTTAACGTGGGGGGGGGTGCCAGATATTGGATCCACCCCGGGTGCCAAATGCTCTAGGTACGCCCTGGCCTATAGGCTCCTGAGATGTGAATTCCGGTTCTGGAAAAAGAGAGGTGGGGGGAGGGGACAAATAAAAATGGAGAGAAAGAAGAAGGGATAGAACGCACAAGAAAGATGGATAGGGAGAGAGAGAAAAGGGGAAGAAAGGAGAACAGAGAGCAAACAGTAGGGTAAAAAATATTTGAAAAATGTTATTGGGGGGGGGGGGGGGTGTGACACCATATTTTACCGCACCGGGTGACACCAACCCTAGTGACACCACTGAGCCAGAGTAATTATAAAGACTCACAGGTAATGCAGAGTTACTTACAAAAGTCCATGGGATTCAAGGCTCAGGGGGAGAACACTGCTCACTCACACCAGTTATTGGAGGGAAGTAACTCGAATTCTCAAAAGGCTGCAAAGGTTGCCAAGTTATTAACAAGTGTCCATAGGGTTCAGGGCTGGGAGGAGGAGAGCACTGCTTATACGCACTCACACCAGCTGTTTTAGAGAAGAATAGCTGCTGTCTGGCTTGAGTTTCCACAGGGCTACAAACGCTGCCAAATCTGCCAAATTGATTACAGGAGCCCATAAGGTTCAGGGCTCAGTGAGGTGAGATCACCACTCACTCACACAGACAATTAGAGACCCGTCCAAAGGGCTGCAGAGGCTGCCAAATTAATTACAGGACTCCGTAGGTTTCAGAGCTTAGGGGGAGGAGAGCACCATTCACATTCACTTTTGCTGGCTGTTAGAGGAAAACATTCATCTGACTCAAGTTCTCAAAGGGCTGCTGGGGATGCCTAAACTCCAGTTTCAGTTCAGAGATTCAATGCAGAGCAGCACTACTCATCTTCCTACCAACGCCAGCCATTTGGGGGATTAGGAAGCCCCCATTCACAAGTAAGCACAGGGGACTCAGGCTGGAACACATAGCTCCCTCACTCACGTCCGACCAGCCATGACTGCGAAAGCCACGCCTCTCCACACATAAAAAAGAAAACAAAAAAATTTTAATTTTAGGCACTTTTTTAGAGTGCCAGTAAAAAAGTGTGGCTCTGCCAGTAAATTCCATGATTTTTGCCAGTAAAAAATTGGTGTCGTTTGTAAATTTTGGCATCCTGTCAGTAAATTTTATTTCATGGGGTTGGCAACACTGCCTTACACAGGCCGTTCATGCTGGAAAACCCTCAAATGTGGCAGAATTAAAACAATTCTGTACAGAAGAGTGGGCCAAAATTGCTCCACAGCAATGTAAAAGACTCGTTGCCAGTTATCGCAAACGCTTGATTGCAGTTGTTGCCGCCAAGGGTGGCACAACCAGTTATTAGGTTATTATTAGGGCAATTACTTTTTTACATAAAGCCAGGCAGGTTTCGACAGCTTTCTTTGCCTTAAAAAAATGAAACCATCATTTAAAAACTGTATTATGTATTTAAGTATGACAAATATGCAACAAAATCAGAAAGGGGGCAAATACTTTTTCACACAACTGTATCCTGTTTTTACCGTGAATTGTGGACACTAAGGGCCAGATTCACAGAGCAGATACGACGGTGTATCTCCTGATACGCCATCGTATCTGTTGTTCTATCTATGCGACTGATTCATAGAATCAGTTACGCATAGATAGCCATAAGATCTGACAGGTGTAATTGTTTTACACTGTCGGATCTTAAGATGCAATACCGCGGCCGCCGCTGGGGGGAGCTCGCGTCGTAAACCAGCGTTGGGTATGCAAATTAGGAGTTTCGGCGATTCCCGTCGTTTTTTTGCGTTCGCTACGTCGCCGCTAGTCTAGTTTCCCGTCACAAAGTTAGTAGTTTTTTTTGGTGCCTTAACTTTACACAGCAATCGTATTGCTGTATAAAGTATGGCCGTCGTTCCCGCGTCAAAATTTAAAAAATAACGTCGTTTGCGTAAGCCGTCCGGGAATACGGAATTACGCTATGTCGCCGTTCGAAAAAATTACGTCACTTCGCGCAAAGCACAGCGGGAGTTTGGAAACGGAGCATGCGCGGTAGGTCCGGCGCGGGAGCGCGCCTAATTTAAATGGCACACGCCCATTTGAATTGGCCCGCCTTGCGCCGGAGGCCTCCGGCGTAGGTTTTCATCGCAAGTGCTTGGTGAATCAGGCACTTGCGATGAAAAATTGCGGCGGTGTAACGTATCTACGATACGTTACCCCGCCGCTGCCCTACGTGAATCTGGCCCTAACTTTCACACAGACTAAATAATAAACAAGTATAATAATAAATAAGATAAAGCTGGGGATAAATGGGAGACAACACCCACGGGAGGCTCCACTTCCATGGTCGTATAAGATTACTTATTGTACTTTTGAACGCTCCGAATATTTTAGGCGATTCTGATCTATAGTATCTCCAGATAATGCAACAAGCATTTCTTTAGGACAAGATGGACAAAATGTTGGCAGATTTACTCAGACTGATGAAAAACAGAAGAGCGAATTAGTCAAAAAAGGCTCAATAATAGTAAAAGCCTTCAGCTTGCTGACCCTTCTAGCCCGAAGTAACTGCCACCAATAGAATACATTATAAAGACAAATTTTTAATTTTCACATCTTCTGGTGGTTCAAAAGCTTTTCTAGTCAAAACCTGTAAAACCACCAACAAATCCCATTCGGGAAAATTCTTAAAAGGCACTAGTCTGGGCATAAAAGGGTCCTGAGATAACCTGTTTCTCCCAAAAAACTGACAATGCGGCCACCTGAGCTTACTGGCTGCCAAACCTTTCTCCATTCCGTCATGACAAAAATTCAAGGACGGAACTGACTTCCCGTAGGAAAAAAAAATATTTGAGGTGCACCAGCATTTGACACGTATCTTCTAAACAAGTGGGTGGCGTAGATGGATGCATTTTAGCCACCTGGGTAGGGACCAAAGGAGTGTTTTATAACTTGCTTCAATTAGGGTTGTATAATCGGATACTTTGGATAGCGCATAAGCAATATGTTGCCAGACACGTCAAGAGAAAAATTCTGATCCTTTTCCCACTGGGTCATATAAGGGAGCAATGATTTCAGATCGGTGGAGGGAGGTATGAGCTTGTTTGACAAGATCATTCAGAATTTGTAAGTGTAGTTGGCCAGACTAGAAAGTTAAGTTAAGCTCTAACAAAGGATGAAATTTTGTTGTATCCTACAATTTTACTTTAAAGGGGTGTTCCAGACTTTTTTTAAGTTTATTAAAAGTCAGCAGCTAAAAAAAGTGTAGCTGCTGGCTTTTAATAAACAGACACTTACCTGCTCCACGGTTCCAGCTCCGCTCCTCGCCCCCCCTCGCCGACTGGCGTCTTTATTCCTAGTGTGGGCACCCGGCAGTGACAGCTTTCAGGTTCACTGCCGGGCACCCACTACGCATTCACGAGCGGCACTGCGCATTCGTGAGCGGGGGCGGCGCTGTCCGATTGGACAGGTGCTCGCCTACAGGGAGGGGCAGCAATAAGGCGATTAAGCTAATCGCCTTACCAGCCCCTCGGCAGAAGGAGGAAGTGGGACAGGAAGTCCCACTTCTCCTGAAGCCCCCACTCCCCCCCCAAAAAAAATTACATGCCAAATGTGGCATGTAAGGGGGCAAAGTAATGGGTTAAGCAGAAGTTCCATTTTTAGGTGGAACTCCGCTTTAAGTGTTGTAAGGCATATAATCAATCCCCATTGTCACCAATCCTTACCAACCCCTTATTTATCCACCACTAAAACAATAAAGGAACCAACCCAGGTGGGAACTCCAGGTTGTAGAAAATAGGACCCAACGGTGTATGGGGGATAAAAGGGAATTACGATGATGTAAACACAAAACTCAAGAAAGATGAAAGGAGAAAGAAGAAGAAAAGAGAAAAACATGGGGTTAAAGGGAAACATAATAGCAAAGAGAGCTGGAAGGAAAAGAAATTGGCAAGAAAAGGGACCCAGAAATTCTCCAACCTCCAAACCCATCACAACCACTTAAATCATTAAGAGTCCTGGCATAACCGCCAAGGCAACATGGTCTCAAGATGTTTTTTGGACTGATTTTTAGTAAACGCAATTAACTTTTCCATAAGTGTTTCATGTTCCACAAATGTTGTATATTGCCTCTCATTTCCCTGTGGACTCCTCACGTTTTGGTGAACACAGGAGTCTCATTGAAGAAGGCAGCACCGTCTGTTACCCACAATTTCAAATACACAAATTAGCCTTCGACTTTGGGTTTTTGAACAAATCCTTGCCCTTTGACTAAGTGGCGGATAGGTTTCATACCCTTTGCAGCAGAGAAACTTTTTGGATTTATCATCCTTATATTCGGTGTGACAGACCCAAAACAGGACATGGGCTTTTGGAGGGGACTGCAGGGTGCAGGGTGACCCCTTGCCTACAGAATTTGGTCCTGGCTTTTAAAGGGAACACTACTCTTTGGCAGGTGTGTGCCTGGGGACCCTTGGAGTGGTCTTGCTTTGGATTTAAGTCCAGTTCTCCCCAAAACAGCCAGAACTCTGAGAACTGGAGGACCCAGATACATAATTCGGGCCTCTATACATTAATCAGCAATGACTGTGAGACTTAGAGCAGATGCTAATATGATCAGCTCAAAGCAACCCGACACTAGGGTCTCCTGCTCTAGTCGGTTTATTAAAGTGTCAAGTGTCCTGTTTTCTTTCTTTCTTTCTTTCTGCTCACATAATTTGTAATAAAAACATCTTTGCCATTCTGAAGCTTCCCTCCAACCACTTTGCATATTTTATATATACTGTGATTCTGTACTTGCCCTGCACATAAATTGCACAATGCAATCCAGTTACAATGCACTTTTGTTACAGAGTGAACCACTGCACATGACCATATGTGAATTGTACAGGAACCAGCCCTGAGTGAGCTAAAATTGCACCACACTGCATCAAAAGTAGTGCATTACTACTTTTTAAACCGCACACGCGGTGTGGGCAAATGCACTGCTTTTGCAACCTGCATTTGGGGTGTGCATTTTGCTGCACATTACATTTTTCAGTATTAAACGTCATTTGCCACACAGCTGTCTAATTTAACAGTGCATTAAGGTCGGCTTGTAAGTTGGAGACATCCTGCGAGGACGTTTTTTCCACTGCATAACTTGGTGGCTTCTACAAAAACTGAAATTGTACTTTTAATCCCAGACCCTATATCATTTATAAATATATGAAAAAGCAAAAAGGGTCCCAACACTGGAGTACACCACCTTAGACCATTTAGAGCAGGGGTAGGCAACTTCAGCACTCCAGCTGTGGTAAAACTACAAATCCCGTCATGCCTCTGCCTCTAGGAGTCATGCCTCGGATTGTCAGGATCTTGCAATGTCTCATGGGACTTGCAGTTTTACCACAGATGGAGGGCCGAGGTTGCCTACCCCTGATTTGGAGTATAATGCCACGTACACACGATCATTTTTCGGCATGAAAAAAAACGTTGTTTTTAAAAAATGTCATTTAAAATGATCGTGTGTGGGCTTCACGACAATTTTTTTTCCGAACATGCTGCATTTTTTAACGACGTTTTAAATGACGTTTTTCGGGTTGTAAAAAATTATCGAGTGTGGGCTAAAACGACGTTAAAAACCTGTGCATGCTCAGAAGCAAGCTATGAGACGGGAGCGCTCGTTCTGGTAAAACTACCATTCGTAATGGAGTAAGCACATTCATCACGCTGTAACAGACAGAAAAGCGCGAATCGTCTTTTACTAACACGGAATCAGCTAAAGCAGCGCCAAGGGTGGCGTCATCCGCATGGAACTTCCCCTTTATAGTGCCATCATACGTGTTGTACGTCACCACGCTTTGCTAGAGCATTTTTTTTTAAACGATGGTGTGTGGGCAACTTCGAAAAATGACCGTGTGTACGCGGCATAAGAATCATTAACCACTACTCTCTGAATTCTGTCTTTTAACCATTTTTCTATCCATTTACAAACGGATTTTTCCAATCTTGTAGACTCTGACACAGGTTATGTGTAAGGTAAAACGGTTTTGCAAAATCCAAGTATACATGTGGTATACTTGTGTCGCAGACACAGAATGTGTCAGACACGCCTCTACAAGGGAAAATGTTATACTTACCTAACGGTAATTTTTCTTTCCTGATGCAAGCATGACAGCATATATGTAATTCAGGACCGGTTATACTATAAAAGTAGGTCTCCTCCCTTCCTACAGTATTCTCGTAATTTAGTATAACTGCGAAGGCCTTTATTATATTTATGATTTTTTTTTTTTTTTTTTTTTTAGGGGAGGGGACCTATATGCTGGCATCTGAAAAGGAAAACTACCGTTAGGTAAGTATAACATTTTCCCTTTTCCTGACAACATGACAGCATATACGTATGGGATGTACCAAATCACCAGACAACAGTGGTGGGTACTGCTCAAGTGTTTAAGAGGATTAGATCTATCCCCCCTAACGACTGAGATGTATTGTAGTTAAGACTGCTGGGTCCACAAGAATGGACCCCCAACGTGTTGAATGTAGATCAGGTCGTAGTTTACATATTAACTCTGGAGGAACTATTTTGGAGTTCCCTCAATGGATGTGCAACCAGTTTGGAAGAGCTGTCTCTGCCCTCATCTGATGTATTTGTCCTAGCCATCTAAGCTTTGACTAACTTGATCCACACAACTGCGATTGTCTGCGTTGGACAGGGAGATTGTCCTTTTCCGATGCCATTAGGCCTGATGAGTCTGTTATTTTTCTCCTAGAAAAAGGGCCAATTCTATGTCTCTCTTCAACCTTGAACCTCTTTTCAATGTTTGTGGAAGTTCAAACACTTTTGTTTGGATATGCCAAAAGGATGATGTTCTAACCCAGGTTGCAAAGATACCAACCCTTGTATAGTGTTGAGGAAGAGACTAAAGCCATTTTGCCTGATCATTTCAGCAACAAGGTAGTTTATGGTTTGACACTTGGATGTTTGAGATCCTTCTAGACCTACTGTATTTGCCAAAATTAATACTTATTCCATGTTACTGGCCATATTTAGGATGTCTTATCCCTCTAAATGGAGAGTGAGATAATGTGTCTCACACTATTTGGGAGACCCCATGGGGGAAAGAATAACCTGCCCAGGTCTTTCAGAATTGGTTGCTGAGATATGCAACCGTTACTGGATCCCAGAGAGTGAAGACACGACTGAGTTTCAAGTATCCTTTAATGCAGTCTCTAGGCTTACTTGTATACAATTCATTCCTTACAGTAAGGAACAGAGAATTCCATCCTTTAAATTCTGTAGGTTTTTCTCATATCTAATGTACTTGAAGTCTGGAGTAAGCGCTCTGACCTCCATTGGATTTCAAACACTAACGATGAGACCTCCACTTCTTGGTCTCCTGTATCTAGATATAACTTGTATGAATTTGGAAGATACCGTTGGCCACGCTGTATGAGGTGTTGAATCTCAGGAAGGAGAATAGGAAATTATCGGATCTGAGACTGTACCCGTGGATATCATTGCCTGCAAGCCACAGGGCAATAATCGTTATCACCACCGAACGGCTGCGAATCCGGATAAGGATCCTAGAGACTATTAGGTTTGTTGAATATATACGTATTGGCTAATCTGCCGACCCAGTTTGCTGTCATTAGTTTCTCTGCTTCCACCTCTGGGAAGCCACCCAGGTTACTGTCAGACCAATATCTTGATAGCCTTACTTGTTGCCGATCCCTTGGCCGACTTTTGTTTGAGACTGTCCCTTGTCATTTGTATCTTACGCCATCTGGCCGTAAGTTCTAGAAAACCCTAACCTAACATGCTGGGAGATACCTCTGACAGAAGTGGACTAGTTTTGCATTCCTTCTTGACAGCAAAGATAGGCCTTCCCCATTTTGCTGAGTCTTTTCAGCATAGTTAAGGCTTCTTTTTGTTGCGTTTCGGAAAGACTTCAGTCTGCGACCGCTATAACTCTGACTTTTGGACACCTTGTCCTTCATTGGCATGAATACCCGACGAGTAACAACTTGTGATGATTGGTATGCTGAATAGCGGATACTCTGAAAGATTAGTTAGCTTAGCTACCTCGCCAAGAGGAGACTTTTCTCCTCTGTGGAGTCACTGTTTCTAGTGCAGGAAGTAAGTCTTTCTTTACTACAAAACCAGTTAATACAGTTGTCAACCTTCCCTTGGGCCCCCTCGGACCACATAGGTTACTACAGGCTTCTTTATCGCTCTTGCGACCGTGGGATGCAACCAATGGGAAAGATCCATTTGTTCAAGTGGGATACTTATACTGTTGCTCTCTCGGAGTGTAAATTTATTGTATTTTTTCATTTTTTTTCAGAGATTCAGAATTACCTCCCAGTAGGTCATTGTTGTGATGACACTAATTGGTCTCTCGATGATGGCTCCTCCTTTTGACATGATTAGATTAAAATCTGTACTGGGACTTTTTTTCCCCCCAGAATCTGGAAGCCATTGCACCAGTCTGTTGTCCAAACAAGGCTCACCAGATGTCCTTGCTCCCGCAAGTCGGCCCCTACTGGACCCAATATCCCAGGAAATGCCTGGAGATTGTGGAAAGATCACCGTCTGCTAGATTAACTCGTAGTGCACTCTAATGGCCAAGTGAAGGTACTTGCTGAAACATGGGTATTTCGAAGTGTGTATACATTATACACACACACACACACACCCTTGTGAACGACCACAACATACAGGGTATACAAGGTAAATACCGACATATCATCACACACATAGGTTGGACTTGTGTCTATCCTCAAACTTACCCACTATGCAATCATGTGATTATGCAGCTTGCTAGGTCTAAAGACCATCTACAGTCTTAGCCTAGGTTTCCACTATTGCAACATAAAATCGTGCGATTTTACTGTGATTTCTATGCGTCTTGAATCAATGCCTGTGTATTCTTGATGTCCATGGCCCCAAGTTAGACCACAGTGGGATCAAAAGTAGTGTAGGGACTACTTTGAAGTCGCAGTGACTTGGGGTTGCACCGCTATGAACGATACTCCTTAAAAATCATGGAGTGTGATTTGTGGAGGTCAAGCCTTACTGACGGCTGGAGAGATTAATTGCAACGATGGCTTATGCAATTCTTTTGGATCCTCATCCTTCCGCTTGTTATTCAAGTTTTACTTTTGACTTACGCCCATGTAATCACAACCCTTGTGCTCTGATGCATCATGGAGGGAATGCAATGAATTGGTAGAGAGGAATGAAAAAAATTCCTTCCTTAAAGCGGGAGTTCCGCGGCAAAACACTTTTTTTTAAAGAGCATTTTGTAACGCTGGTGGTACAAAGTAATTAGTACTCACCAGTCTAATCCTCATAGCCGCAGGCATGGCGATATCCCTCCGAAAGATGATTTATAAAATATTATCATGGACATTGCCATCTTTAGTCAGGGCACTCTGAAGCCGTCCTGCAGTATCTTCCGGGATGCGGTGAATGCTGTCCCAGCATTCACCGCTCTATCCCGCGCATGCGCAGTGTGACGGCGAGGCGCGCCGTCAACACTGCTGAGTTGCTAGGACAACGGCCGGCAGCGTCCTGAAAAGGACACTCCCCGCTGTGCCTAGCATATAAATGCTTTTTTTTTATCAGCGAGTGCTCAGAACGCCCTGAGCAGCTGATACAAAGGTTAGGATTTATTATTTTTAAGATTTTACATTTAAATAAATAATAAACTAAAAAACTTATAACTTTTTTAGTGTTAAAGTTTATTTAATTGTAAAGAGTATAATAATTATTTAAATTGATTTAAAAATATATAAATACATTTAGAATGCATTATTGAATTACAAAAAATAATTAAAATAGTAAAATATTTGGCAAGAAAAAGTAAATTTTAATATGTGTTTGCATATATATATATATATATATATATATATAAATATATATATATATATATATATAAATATATAAATATATATATATATATATATATATATATATATATATATATATATATATATATATATATATATATAAATATATAAATATATATATATATATAAATAAATAAATATATAAATATATATATATATATATAAATAAATATATATATATATATATATATATATATATATATATATATATATATATATATATAAATATATATATATATATATATATATATATATATATATATATAAATATATATATACACACACACACACGTAACACATATTTTTTTTTAGTAGTTATTCATATTTATTTTTATATTTAAATAATTTACCTGTATTATTCACTAACAAGAAGTTTTTATTTATCCAAAGCATTCTTATATTTTTTTACTGATAGTCTTTTTTATATATATATATATATATATATATATATATATATATATATATATATATATATATATATATATATATATATATAATTTTATTTTTGTCCTAAAAAAATAAAACTTTAGATAAATATATACATATTGTTTTTGATTAACATATTTAGATTATTTTTAATATATTTTACAGTTAGAATTTTGAAGTTATGTATATGAAATAAAAAAAAAATTATGAATATACACACATATACATTCATATATAGAAAAATAGAAATGTTTTTTTTATTTAAACTTAGACAGAATAAATTTTTTTGTTTTTTGTAAGTAGTCAGGACACTAATTAATTCAGTACCATTTGTATGTTATCTTATCAGTTTCTTTGAGCAATGCCAGACGCAGGCACATTTAAAGGTCACTGATTACAAAAAAGGCATCTAAATTATTTTGTTTCACTGAAACAAACACACAGCTGTCTCCTTTCTTTTCTTTCTAGATAAAAAAAAACACCTCACATATATTCTAAAATATATACAAGCACACACATTGGGGGTCATTTACTAAAGAAAAATCACTTCTGCACTACAAGTCCAAAGTGCATTTGAAATTGCACTGATAGTACACTTGGAAGTGCAGTCCCTGTAGAGCATTTTAGCCATCACATAATTGGATGATAAAATCAGCAGAGCTTCCCCTAATTTCAGTTTTACCCCTCAGATTTACAGCAACTGCACTTCCAGTGCAATTTCAAGTGCACTTCCCACTTGTAGTGCAAAGTTGATTTGCCTTTATTAAATGACCCCCAGTGTGTGTTTCTCTCTCTCTCTCTCATATATATATATATATATATATATATATATATATATATATATATATATATATATATATATATAGAAACACACACTGGGGTTCTTTTACTAAAGGCAAATGCACTTTGCACTACAAGTGGGAAGTGCACTTGAAATTGGACTAGAAGTGCAGTTGTTGTAAATCTGAGCGGTAAATCTCAAATTAGGGGAAGCTCTGCTGATTTTAGCATTCAATTTTGTGATAGCTAAAATGCTCTACAGGGACTGCACCTCCAAGTGTACTTTCAGTGCAATTTCAAATGCACTTTGCACTTGTAGTGCAGAAGTGATTTTTCTTTAGTAAATGACCCCCAATGTGTGTATCTCTCTCTCTATATAGAGATATATATATAGAAACACACACTGGGGGTCATTTACTAAAGGCAAATACACTTAGCACTACAAGTGGGAAGTGCACTTGACATTGTACTAGAAGTTCAGTTGCTGTAAATCTGAGGGGTAAATCTGAAATTAGGGGAAGCTCTGCTGATTTTATCATCCAATTATGTGCAAGCTAAAATGCTATACAGGGACTGCACCTCCAAGTGCACTTTCAGTGTAATTTCAAGTGAAAATCTCTCTCTGTCTCTGTCTCTGTCTCTCTCTCGTCTTCGGGTGGGTGGGGGCCGCCGTCTGGTTCTCTTCCACCGCCGGGGGGGGGGTGGCTTTTAAAAAAGCCCCCACCCCCCCGGCGGGTGTCCTCCGGCGTCCACGTGGTAGGTATCACATGGGTAGGTACAGAGCATGATGGGACTGTGAGGCCTATATAGGTCCGATGCAAGGCGCGCATCCGTCATTTCAGCGAGGAGGACCGGCGAGTCAACATCGGGAGAAGAGAAGTGAAGAACATGACGTCACAGCGCGGAAGAAGACGTACAGCACGGAAGAAGGGACCGGACTGCGGGATGAAGAACCGGGGTGCGACGAGTCAACAGCGGAGAGCGGCGAGACCCCCCGGATAGCGGAGAAGACCCGTCGGGATAGCGGAAGAAGAAGAGCCCCGCCGAAGACGCCGGAGGAAACCCGCCGGGGGGGTGGGGGCTTTTTTAAAAGCCCCCCCCCCCCGGCGGTGGAAGAGAACCAGAAAACGGCCCCCACCCACCCGAAGACGTCAAAGAAGAAGCCCCCCCTGGTAAAAGAGCTAATAAAGAAGACAAGGGGGCAGCCTCCGGAGCAGAAAAATAAAATATTTTAATACACTGTGTGGTTTATTTGTGTTTTTACCACTTTTCTTGCAGGTGAATGGGTAGGGGTACGATGTACCCCATACTCATTCACTTAGGGTGGGGGGGCCGGTATCTGGGGGCCCCCTTATTAAAGGGGGCTCCCAGATTCCGATAAGCCTCCCGCCCGCATACCCCGACAACCAACGGCCAGGGTTGTCGGGAAGGGGCCCTGTCCTCATCAACATGGGGACAGGGTGCTCTGAGGTGGGGGGCCGCAGTGCGCCCCCCTGCCCCAGAGCACCCAACCCCCCCATGTTGAGGGCATGCAGCCTGGTACGGCTCAGGAGGGGGGGGGGGGCGCTCGCTCGTCCCCACTCCCTTCCTGGCTGGCCGGGTAGCGTGCTTTGGATACGGGTCTGGTATGGATTGTAGGGGGACCCCCTACGCCGTTTTTTTCGGCGTAGGGGGGCTCTCCTTACAACCCATAACAGACCTAAGGGCCCGGTATGCTCCTGAGGGGGGGACCCATGCCGGATTTTTATTTAAAATCCGGCGGGGACTTCCCCCTCAGGATTCATAACAAACGCCGCACACGTGTAGAATTGGCGGGAATCCAAGTCGGATCTCCCGTCGCTTCTATGACGGCTCTGTCTCCATCGCGGCAAGCCAGCTCGGCGCTGGCTCCCGCGATGGGGCTCGTAGGTGCTCAATCTCGCCGAGAAAGAGAGCGAGATTGACACAAAATCGGGTTCACCTACTGTAGTATAATAATTTTGTTATTATGTAAATAATATAATATTGTTGGTGATACATTATCATTAGATAGTTTTCTATATTATTGTGTGTGTATATATATATATATATACACACATATATATATATATATATAGATATATATATATTATACACACACACACACACACATATGTTTTAACGTAAACTTTTATTTAATTCTTTATTTTTATGTCTACAAAATTAGAGATAAAAAAAATGTTGGTTCGGATAGTAATCTTTAAAAAAATAATGCGTTAGCTGTATTGTCTTTTTTGATATTATTTTTTTATATGTATTTCAGAGAAGTATAATAGTAGCCGAATTGTTGGACAGCTATGCTAATAATTCTAATGTGCAAGCATTCCAAGATGATCCAAGAGCGCCCATAACTGTCCTACCTTATTCGGCTTCACAAACTGATGACAGTCCTACAGATAAGATAGGCAATACCGACTGGTGCATTTGTGAATCTTGTGGGCCAATGCCTACTCAACTCGAGTCTGTTTGTTGTCGACAAATTTATCAAGTTGAAGGCAGTATACCTGAAGGAATGTCTTGCATCACAGCTGCGCCTGTATTTGTGTCACACTTTACGATACAGGAACATGTATACATAACGTCAATGGCAATACATGTAATAGAAAGACCCGTTGTTGATGCTGACAACAATAGGTAAATTACTCCATTTTATTTTTTTCAAAATGTTGTAATTATATTTTACTATTAGTTAATAGAATATTTATTTTCGATATTTTTTGGTTTTATTTCTTTGAAGGCGGCTAAGAAAAACAGCCTATCGTGCTTTCATCGGTTGGATCTACGGATTTCTTGGCAAGGCAAACCGTAAAGTGATACCTGCCTGTGTAGTCAAAGCTATTAGAGAAGCTTTTCCGGATCCGGATGGTTCATACGTCGGATTTATGTACAGCGACGACTATGAGGCTTCTGAAATGGCTTTTCACTAAAATATACTAATACGTTAATTTTTTTTGTGGTTTGATGTTTTTTTATAATTAATAATATATTTGTTATATTTAATAGTTAAAATAAAAAATTTTTTGGGGTTTAATAGTTTTTTTTTAATTTTTTTTGTAAAATTTGTTAAAGGTTTTGTAGTTTACACTAAGATTTAACCAAAGATTTAATTCCAATATTTAAGACAATAAGAATGAAAAACATTTTTTTACTCATAAAAATTTAATAAATAAATCACAAAAGATAACAAAAAGTATTAAAAGAAAATACATAGATACAACCAGCTAATTCTATGTTAAACAAAACCATTAGTTTTAAATATAAAAATCAAAGAAACGGTTATTTACATGTAAGCTTTTTTAAAAAATTTATTTTGAAAATTTATGAAATCTTGTCATGTGTTCTTGGACAAGAATACTTTTTCGGGCCTCTCAATCGGTGCAATGTTTTTTGGCATCTCTGGATTTTTCGGTACCCAAGAACTGGTTAGGGTCCCCTCAACAATATGAATCATGTCATCAAGCAATTTGTAAGCATATTGGTTGTCCATTTCTTCATATACATTACGCACAATCCACTGTTTGCGACCTCTTGGGAATTCAACATTTTTCCTTTCCACAAGAATTTCTTGACCACTGTCATCGATTTTTTTTGTCAAAGCAGGTTTACGATTCACATTGTGATTGTGGCATAAAGCTGCCAATTTTGTTCTAGCTTCCATTGAGTCAAATCGGTAGTGTATTCTTTTAGGCCGAAATTTAAGAATCATACTGTGGTATGTTTCGAGAATCCCAGTCTGACAAAAAAAAGTTAAATGCTTTGTGTCCTTCTCCAATTGCCCATCAAGAACGATTGCGGACAATGCAATAAA